>NW_007727543.1:140051-146060 GCF_000696425.1 Galeopterus variegatus
GAACTTGGCTGCATTCTGTTCATGCCCAGAAGCTTTAAGGAATGTGGAACTTCAAGGTGCTGACTCATGGTATCTGGCGAAAGAAATTTCTAAGCAGCAAAGCATTCAGGAAACTGTATGGCTACTTGCAAGAGCCTATGCTGAGTTATGGCAGAAAAGGCATGACATAAAGCCAGAATGTATAATTAAAAGGGAAGCAGAGCGTGAAGATTTGGAAAATTTGCAGCCAGGCCATGTGGTAGAGAAGCAGAGAGCATTTTCAGGAGAAAAAGGTAATGGTGCTAAGAAGGTTAGTGCAAAAGAAAGGAATTATCACAAGAAGGGGAAAAAGGCCCTGAAGGCATTGCTAAAATCTCTGGGGACATCCCCTCCATTTTAGACTCAAAGGCCTAGGGAGACAGAATGGTCTTGGGGAACAGGCCCGAGGTGCCCTCCATGGGCTCGCTGCCCAGGGCCACCTCGGGATGCTGCTTTCCACACCAGCACCCCAGATGCTTTAGCTGCTCCAGTTGTGGCTAAATTGGCCCCAGGTGTGGCTGAACCTGCAGCTTTGGAAAATACAAGCCGGAAGCTTTGTCCACGTTATATTGTGTGCAGGCTCACAGAATGCCAGAGCTGTGGAGGATTAGGAGCCTCCAACTCGATTTCAAAGGATGTATGGAAAAGCTTGGGGACCCAGGAAGAGAACCGTCACAGGGGCAGAGTCACTGTATAGAGCCTTCACTAGAGCAATGCCGAGCGGAAACATGGGGTTAGAATTGCAGCAGAGAAACCCCATCAGCACCATGTCTAGTGGAGCCATGAGAGCAGGATCTCCATGGAGACCCCAGACTTGTGGAGCTACCAGAGTGGAATGCCCGCCTGGGAGAGCTGAAGTGTGTCCTGTAACCAGGAAAGCCACAGGAGTGGAGCTGGCTGAGGACTTGGGGACCCAGCCCCGACACCAGTGTGCAGAGGACATTGAACATGGAGTCAAGCTACATGATTTGCCAGCTGTAAGATTTAATGCCTGCCCTTTTGGGTTTCAGACTTGTTTAGGACCTGTTACCCCTTTCTTTTGGCCTGTTTCTCCCTTTTTGGATGGAAGTATGTACCCTATTGCTTGTTCCACCATTGTATCCGGGCAGTAGATAACTTGTTTTGATTTCACAGATGGGACCTTGGACATTTTGAGTTGAAATAAGTTAAGACTTTGGAGATGGATTTACCTATGAGAAGGACATGAACTTTGGGGGCCAGGTGTGGAATGCTGTAGACTGAATTGTGTCCCTCAAAGTCCATATATTAATTCCCACTGTAACCGTAGAAGGTGGGGGTCCTATTACGGTAATTGAAAGGTGGGGCCTTGAAGAAGTGATTAGATTCTGAGGACAATGTGTAATGAATGGATTAATAATAATGTGGTCAGGGGTGTGCTTCTGAAGGTTTTAAAAGGTGTGGAATGCTGTAGACTGAATTGTGTCCCTCAAAGTCCATATATTAATTCCCACTGTAACCATAGAAGGTGGGGGTCCTATTACGGTAATTGAAAGGTGGGGCCTTGAAGAAGTGATTAGATTCTGAGGACAATGTGTAACGAATGGATTAATAATAATGTGGTCAGGGGTGTGCTTCTGAAGGTTTTAAAAGAACACGTGAGAGTCTCTTTCTCTCTGCATTGCTATTTTCTGCCATGTGAGACCCCTGCATTGCTGTAAAGCCACTACCAAAGAAGACCCTCCAGATGTGTCCCCTGGACTTTGGACTTCCAGCCTCCAAACCTGTAAGAAATAATTATTTTTTTCAAATTACCCAGTTCCAAGTATTCTGTTATAAGGAACACAAATGGACTCCCATTCCCTAAATGCACACACTAATGGGTGCATGACTTCAGATGGTTTCTTATTCAGAAGAATGAAAGCAGTTGCTGTTAATTTTGAATCACAGCTTTTACTATTTTACAGTAACTGTCTACTACCCAAATTATCTGAGCAGTAGACCATTTATTCAGCAGCTTTTCAGAGCAAGACACCCAGAGTTAGGAGGAGCCTGGAGGTCTCCAGGCTGAAGGTACCAGGAATCCCTTGAGTTATTGCTGCTGTCCAGCTGTTGTTTACCATTGGCCTCATCCTGTCTCCTGGGACCGCTGCAGTAATGTAGAGATACCTCCCACAGGAAAGTCCCCACGTCCATCCCTCATGCCATTTTTTATTCAACCCATCTTCAATTCCTCCTGTGTGTGGTTTCTGCCATTCTTTGGACACTGGTTCTCAACCCTGGCTGATTAGAAACACTTGTGGAAACTTGTAAGATGATGATGCGTGGACCCCTCTCCTGGAGATGCTGGCTTAGATTGTCTGCAGCAGAGCTTGAGTACTGTTCCTTTTTTAAAATTTTAATTGATGTTGTCATTGAATGTACTTATGGGGTACAATCACTTCATGCATTTCTCATTTCTTTGTGGTGAAAACATTCAAAACCCTCTCGTCTAGCTATTATGTGATATACAAAACTTAACTGTTAGCCATAGTCACCCTACTGTGCAATAGAACATCAGAACTGATGAGGCTTCCCTTAAGGGAGGCAGCTGGGTTGTGAGCGGCTGTGGAAAGGAAAGAGAGATGAGAAGCCGGGTAGCGAAGGCCTCGGACAGGCTTGGTCCTGTCTTCCTGGGGGGAGGAGGTCTGTGTGGGGTAGAGAGTGGACTCTGGTGGTGGCAGCAGACAGGAAGAGTGCTTGCCCTCCCCCCGGCCCATCAGCCGCTGTGGTCTACTTCTGTGGCCCCCAGCTGCACGGCTGGCTGCCTACTGGGACTAGCTAACAAGTCTCACTTGTGACTGTTCATTAGGCCCACCTGGGAGCTGTTAAACCACACCAGCGCCCAGTCCCACCTCACACCAGTTTAATGTGAAACTCCGCACTGCTGCCCGGGCATCTCTAGTTTTCTTAAAAGCTCCCCAGGTGACTCTGATTTGCAGCCAGGTATAAGCACCCTGGGGGGCGGATTCTCCTGTGTGCTTAGAGCTCTGCCTGGAATGTGCCTTTTCCTCCTGGGGCCCAAAGGGGCCTCACCTCACAGTCAGTGGCATTGACCTCAGTGGGATCCAGTCATGAGACAAAGCTGCCTTACCACCAAAGGGGCTGCCTGGGTTTTTATAGGAGAAGGTTGGGTTTCACTAGAGTCATTTCCCAAGAGGACTGGGAGACACTGGCATACAGTTGTCTCAACCCGTTAGTGTTTGGGGAATGAATCTTCCTGGCCTGGTGTTCATCTTATTCCATACATAGGATATCATAATCGTGTTTGTTGTAGAAGTGGTATGAAAACATTTGCATAGGATGTGTCCTTTTTGGGTTTAATGACACCTCCTTCAAATGTTGGTATACCAGGGCTGGAGTCTCAACCTGCCTGCCTTCTGCAGGACCCCTTTGGTGTGTAGCTTTTGCATCACTATTCCTAGTAATAGTTGCTCAGTTAACTGCCCTCATTGTGGGGAGAATCTACTCATTGCCCCACTGTAGGAAAATGAAATATAAACGGTCAGGGCTCCCTCAGATGTTTGGAACCTTGCTGAGCATTTTATGTAAATATATAACTGTGCACATGAGCCCAGGTGTTCCTTGGGTATTATCTGTGGATGCGCATGGGCACCCAGGTGTTCTGGGTTATCGGACTTGAGTATAAAGGATGAGTGGCTCTGATCCACAGGGCTCCCCCTGCATGCCCTAAGGGTGGAGGTGGGGGCCACAGGGAGGTCACTACTGCTGCTGCTGCAGGCTGTTGCTGCCACAACCCCTGGGACCCTCCAGGAGGCCACCGCCACTGCTGCTGCTGAGGAAGCTGAGGAATCTGAGGACTGAGCTTGGGTCATCCACCAATGGCTCCCGGGATCTTTCCCAAATCACCTAGCTTTTGAACCTGCATGTGAGGGGTCTGGTGACCCAGCCAGGCATGTGAGGGGTCTGTGACCAAGTCTGTATAACGTGTTTGAAGGGGCTCTGAGCCCTAAGTCCAACAATACAATTGGCTACGTCAGTAGGATTCTGACAATTGCCCTAGCAATACACCCACATACAGTAAATCAGTGTTCGTAGGCAGCCTTCAGCCTAGACTTGTGTTTGCACTGTTGGGAGGTGTTAAAACCACCACCCTTTTGTTTGTGGCCCTCAGTCTCTCTCTGAGGCTCTTGACCTGTTAACTGCCTCTACTGGGTAAGGGTGGGGAGAGTCGGTTATGGGAATTGTATCTCTCCAATGTGTGGGAAGCCCCTACTGAGATATGGCCCGGCCATATCTTGCATTTCTGTGGGAGTGTTTGTCCTAAGGCCCTGTCTGGGGAGGGCCCTGGAGAAGCCCATGATGTGGTGTCTTAGAAGTGACTCTCTCTGTCATTCACAAGCTCCTTCCATCCTTTATGTGAGCTGCTGAGCATCTGTGTCAAGGCTTAAGGCAGAGGTAGGTACGGCCTGAAGTAGTTCACCATTTTTTCCTCTCCCCGTTTCATTTTAACACTCTAGCAAGCATTTATAAAGCCCTGTACCAGACACCTTGGGAGGCACAAAGGAACAAAGCTATTGCTGCCCTCCTGGGGCCTCCCACCTGGTCTGGGAGCCAGTTATGTCCCTCATGCGCTGGCTGTGATGGGAGAGGGGGGAGACCTGCTATGGGCTTTGGCGAGGACTGGGATGGGAGGAGAAGAGGGAATGTGGAAAAGAGCCTTTCAGACCCAGATATCTCAGCCTGGACTGGCTGGTGCATTCTTTGCATGATAGTGGGGACTAAGCCTTAAATGTGGAAATTTGCCTAAGCACACTCCTAGTCAGATAACCAGGAATGTCGGAGTGTGCAGGGAGCAAGCTGTTCATTCAGAAAGAAAGTTCTGTTTTTCCACTGTGGTTCCCAGTTGGTCTACAGCTTCATGCTATTTTTTCATTCCCTCAGCAAACATTTTTTTGGGAGACCCTGCCTTGTGCTGGGTGCTGGGGACAGGGCCGACCACAGTGCCTGTTCTCCAAAGACTGCTGGGCCAAGTGTGGCCTGGAAGCATCTGTGTCAGAATGGCTTTCTGTGCTTGTTAAAAGGGCAGATCCTTTTGCCCCATCCTAAGCTACTGAATCTGCATTTTTCACAAGCCACCCAGACCTCCCTCTCTGTTTATAGCTTACCTCAGAAGTTTGAGAAGCTGCTCTGGAGGTGTTGCCATCCCTTGAGTGAGGAACAGTGGGGACTAAACATGGCAAAAAGGCCAGAGGAGGGGCTGTTTCAGAGGTTTCTCCTGAAGCAGAGCCGGCAGAACTCTGTGTGACTGGAGGTGTTGAGGAGGACCCTGGGGTTGTTGGCCTGATCGCTTCAGTGGCCTGTATCTGTGATGGGAGGGGAGGGGTTTATGCATGTTGATTTTGAGGTCTTTGCACGACACCCCACTGTTTTTGTCCACAGACATTAGGAATTATGGGTCTGCAGCAGAGGCTGGGGTAGTGTGTGTCTCCCAGGAACTGTGGGGGTGATGTGTAAGCCCCATACAGGTTTATGGCCAGGACACAAAGTTCTGTCTACTTGGGGCTCTCTTGCTTTCATCCTCCTTGGCCAAGCTTCTCATACCTTTGTCTTTGTGTAGTCCCTGTTCTGAGGTGCCCTCCACTTCCTGAGAGATGCATTCCCCAAGCGGGACTTGGAGGTGGCAGGAAGAAGCGTTGAGGGGGGAAAAAGTGGGGTAGGAGATGGACGCAACTTGGCCATTCTTACCTCTGCCAGGTTGTAGGTGGGTGAGACCAACCTGGGACTGCTGCCTCCTCCCCTTCTCTAGGCCTGCTCACATGGAGTCAGCTGCCATTGGTGTTTTTAAATTTATTCATTTAACCTAAAGTTTCTCACCCTTGGCACAATTGACATTTTGGGCTGGATAATTCTCGGGGGGAGTGGCTGTCCTGTGCATTGCAGCGTGTTTAGCTACATCCCCCTCTACCCACTAGATACCAGTAACACCCCCCCCCCCCCCAGTTGTGGCAGCCAGGAATGTCTGCAGACATT
>NW_007727543.1:147029-152598 GCF_000696425.1 Galeopterus variegatus
CCCCCCCCCCCCCCTTCCCCCCAAAAACCCGGAACCCCCCCCCCCCCCCCGAGTTGTGGCAGCCAGGAATGTCTGCAGACATTTCCAAGTGTCCCTTGGAGGGCAAAATCACCCCAGTTGAGAACCACTGACCTAACCAAATACTGACTGAATCTTGTCTTAAGTTCCAGACACTAGGGGTAGAGCAGTGAGGAAACCCATTGCACCTTCTGGTAGAAACTGGGAGTCTGGTCTGCAGAGAGATTGTCAGCAAGGCAATCTTAGGTTTCCAGGAGAGATGTAATGGCTTGGGGAGTCTTGGTATAATGGGGTGGGGGTGTCCTCTCCCTCCAGTCCCATTCTGATGGTCTCAGGTTTCCTCGGATCATTTTCATAGTCTGTTCCCAAGAAAGATTCATTTATTTGAAGACAAATAAGGTTTAATAGTACATAAGCGTTAACTTTCCTAGGTAGATTTGCTTTAAAAAAAAAAAAAAACAAAACAGGAAATTTCAGAAATGAGGTGGAAGGATGATGGGAGGAAAGTGGAATAAGGGAGTCACATCTCGCCAAGGTGGCTTTAACTACAGTGACAACTAAACCTGCAACTTGAGTCGAGTTGGGTCAATGCAAACAGTAAAGATTTACAACCAGAACTTTTTTTGTCTGTTTTTATGGATGCACAGACATTTCCTTCTTTACTTGGTGTCTGTGGTCTGTGTTTAGTGTAGATGTAATGTTTGTGTCTCTAGAGTTTATTTTAAGAACGACAGTAGGAGCAGGATTGTAAACTTGGTTCAAAGAAGAAAACAAGCGAAGCCGCCCTGCCTTTACCAGCTGCCCATTTTAAAGCCAATTTCACCCCTTGCCCAGTGTGTCTGGCATGGGTTGATAAAGTTTGGTTTTCTATAGTCACAGGAGAATCTCCTCAGATTCTTTCCCACTACTGAATGTGGGAAATGCTTTTAAGAGAAAAAGCTCTTTTCATAAGAGTTGTTTGTGCTTATTTCTCTAAAGAGATGACATGTGGAACTTGGCAGTACCGCTGGGAAAGGTGGTAGTGTATTGATGAATGTGTCACATGTCATATGTTGCATGTTAAATTGAAAGTATGGGAATTCTGAGAGTGCCACTATTGTGTCCTAGAGGTAAGGTTATAATATGGTCTTTGAGTTACTAGTAAAATGACTTTAGTATGCATTGATTGCCGATCTTGGTTGATCTTCAAGTATCATCTGGGAGAGCTTTGAAAATGCAGATTTCTGAATCTCAGACGCCCTGAATTAGAGCTTCTGTGAGTGGAATCTGGGGCCCTCTGAAACACTTCCCAGGGGACACCAATGCAGCCAGCCTGACTTCCCTCTGATGACCAGCACTGGAACAGTGTACCAGTTTGACAGGTCACCAGGCTACCGACCCTGTTGCTGTGGCCTGGGGTCAGGGTGAGTGCTAAGCAACCACTCTGAGGGCGTGGTGACCTCATGGTGGCACTATTTTAGGAAGGAGGTGGAGAGATGACTGGAAGCAGGAGACTGTGGGGAGGGCAGTGTGGGCGTGATGGATCCGCCTGGGATGTCTGAGCCTACTCCTCTTGGGAAGGCAGGAGGATGAACTGATTAATCGGTTTGTGAAACCACCTGATCCCTTCCCTTTAGGTGCTTTAGAAATCGAAGTCTTATAGTTTATAAGAAACATGTGTGTCTTGATTGTCTCTCTCTCTCTCTCTCTCTAGCCAACCCTGTGTTTTGATTTCTGGCAAGTGTGGCTTTATTAACCGGGTTCCCCACCCTACTCCAGAGGTATCTCAACTATCCAGGGTTTAGTTCCCTTCTAATTGTTTGGCATAATAGGTTCAGAATTTAGTAGGGAGCTCTGTTCTCGTCAGTATATTTCATTACCAGTGATTTTTTTCAGAGCAGCTAGAGAAAGTAGTTTGGAGGTTTTCTTGAGACATGCCAACAGGTTTGGGTTAGATTTGGGGATGGAAGCTGAAAGATGCTCTGGCTCTCTCCTCGTCAAAGTGCATACAATGGTTTGGTCATTTTAATCTGAATTATGAATTTCTAAAATGTCAGGCACAGCAGTATCAGAAATGCCAGAAACTCTTTAGAAGTAAACAGAATTAAGTGCTGGAGTGTTTGCACCTCTATTTAGTTTCATTGGCAAGGATGGTTCAAGCCAATGATGCTAGTATTTTCCTGAGAAATATTGTATCATATCAGCCTACAAGTGACTTATCCAAGATCACTGGTTAGGGTTTTTACGTAACTGATATAAATGCAGAGATTGCTTGAAACCAGGCCCCATCTGATAAGAAATTTTGATTTTATGATAATTCTAATTTAGTGATATTCTAAAAAGCGAATTCTAGTTCTCCTTTTAGCTTTTTAGAATATACAGAAGTGTTGGGGGCCGGCCCGGTGGCGCACTGGATAGTGCGCCGCTTGGGAAGCGCGGCGGCGCTCCCGCCCGAGGGTTCGGGTCCCACGTACAGACCGGTTCCCGCTCACTGGCTGAGTGAGGCGCGGGAGCAGCACCGAGGGTTGCAATCCCGTTGCCGGTCCCCGGTCCGGTCCGGGGGCAACACTGAGGGTTGCGATCCGTTGCCGGACACGGAAAAAGATAAAAGACAAAAAAAAAGAAGTGTTGGGCTGACCCCGTGGCGCACTCGGGAGAGTGTGGCGCTGGGAGCGCAGTAGCGCTCCCGCCGCGGGTTCGGATCCTATATAGGGATGGCCCCGGTGCGTTCACTGGCTGAGTGCGGTGCAGCTGTTCACAAAAAAAGGACCCCCCCCCAAAAAAAGTGTACAAGTTTAAAGAAGGAAAGGTTAGGTCTTTGTGGGTATGTGTACATGTTCTGAACACTGTCATTGGACTTTCATTGTAAGCTATTATTTACCATTGGTGTTTCAAAGGGAGAAAATTCTATTGCCGCGTAATTGACTTTGGGATCATACCATTGTCTCAAAAGTTAAACTATTTTATCTCTTAAGTGGAAAGCAAATTTACGTGAGTTTGGAAATAGTATATCTGTTTTATTGGGTCATTCATAGTTAAATTTAAACAGAAGATAACTATCAAAAACAATTCTACAGCTGCCATTTCCTGTCCAAACTCTCACAGCTTAGAGGAATGTCTGCCCCAATTAGAACTTTAGCTTTTGTTTTCTTTCCTAAATACTTGTCCTCTAAATTACACTTAATCTAGATTACTTGGGCGTAGCAATTTGTGTTAGGGGAAGATAGCACTTGTTTGAGGTAATGACTTACAACCACATTTTTGGGCAGGGTGGCTTCAATTCTGTAGGAGTTCAGATGCATCGTAGACAAATCCCATCTCTGTTTGAGACCCAGTCAAATGAACCAATATTTGAGTATCTACTGGTGCCCTGCATTGTGTTTAAACCCCATGTAGATCATAAGTGAATTATAAAACACGGCCCAGTACTTATAATCAATCAGTGAGATTGTTAGATAGAACACATTTCAAGGTAATGTAGGAATATGAATAATTCAGGGTAAGTTGCTTGGGATAGTAACTGAGTGAAACTCAGTGTAGCCATTGGAGAGATCAATTTGGTCTGAAAGTCTCAAAGGCTTCCTGGAGAAGGGGAAAAGGTTGTAAAGCAGAAACTGTTTTTCTTTGGAAAATTATTTCCAGGATGATGGTGGCAATTTAGATTATCAAGCACAAGAGAGGATCCAAGAGACTGGGCACCTCGCACTGGATTCTCCTTGAAGTAATGACCTGGAGCAGACTGTTGAGCCCCAAACCTGACTGATCTCTCCAATGGCTGCAATGAGTTTCACTCAGTAACTGTTCCAAGCAATTTACCCTGAATTATTCATATTTCAACATTACTTAAAGTGTGGTGCATCAAACAATCTTACTGCTTGATTGTAGGTACTGGGCCATGTGTTATACTTTGCTCATGGTCTACATGGGGTTTAAATACAACGCAGGGCACCAGTAGATACTCAAATATTGGTTCATTTGACTGGGCCTCAAGCAGAGATGGGATCTGTCTAAGATGCATCTGAGCTTCTAACAGGTAGGCATCTTTTTGCAGGGCTCTTGGGGCTTAAGCAGGGGACTGTGCCTGCCCACAGTACCCCTGAGCCTTGGTCACAAGCCTGCTGGGACATGTTTCAGTGTGTTCAGCTTTCCCCCTTGGAGAAGGGAAATACGTATTGATTTAGGTATATGTGTATATACATTAAAGTGAACATTCAGAAAAGACCTAGTTCAATAACATTAGGTTTTTGAATCTGAGATCAGAGCAGCATAGACCTAGGGATATGACATATTAAACATGAAACTAGATAATTACATAACTGGGCCATTGAAACATGTGTCATACCCCCAGGACACCAGAACAACTCCTCTGAGGTTGGGTAACTGCAAATGTGGCTGTACTCCTGGTGTTTGGCTTCTCAGGGTCTATACCTGGAAGGATGACATGTAATCTCAGACTCTGGAATTTTGAAACCAAACATTGACAAGTGGCTTAGTTGAGTTTGGTTTAAGTTTGGATGCTGAAGGAATCTTTAGGGCTCAGCAAATATGGATTTATGCAGCTTTCTTTGTTTCCCCATTTGGAAAAAAAAGTTCCTAGAGAAGAAAGGGAAAATTGTATGTGGTGTCCCTCAAATCAATACAAATAAGTGAAGGATTTCTGAGAATGGAAGACCAGAAACATGTTTACTTCTATGCCCCTGCTCAGCTTTGGTGTTAATGTGTTCTGGATTTCATCTCTGTTGAGCAACATGTCAGAGATAGGAGTGAAGAGTGGGTAAACTTATCCAGGCTCAGGCCCTGGGCGTGGCCCCCCGCCTGTCCCTTGATGTGGGTCAGTGGGACTTACAGTTCATCTCGGGGAGGACACATTGCTCTTTAGCTCTGCAATGCTAACAAATTCACTTGTGATTCAGCAACATAGCAGGCCTGTTTGTGATATAATAGCACCTGGGCTATGTTCCTTCAGTGTCTGGTGTATGTATTTAATTAAAATTTTTCTAGTTTTTATTACGGTGAGTGTCTTTATTAGATTTTTCATCAGAGGAAATCTCTGGAAAAGAACTATAGTCAATACTATGGGAAAATAATCCTTCATTTGAAGAAAAAAGGACTATCAGTCCATTTTGTGCTGTTAGAATAGAATATCTCAGACTAGGTGATATATAAGAAGCAGTTATTTCTCACAGTATGGGTTCTGAGAAATAGAAGATCAAGCTGGCATCTGGCAAGGGTCTTCTCGCTGTGTCTTCACATGGTGGAAGGGCAAGGGAGAGCAAGCTCACTTTTGCAAGCTCTTTTTTTTTTTTTCCTTTTTGTCTTTTTTCGTGACCGGCTACGGATCGCAACCCTCAGTGTCGCGCCCGTACCGGACCGGGACCGGCAACGGGATCACAACCCTCGGTGTTGCGCCTGCACCTCGCTCAGCCAGTGAGCGGGAACTGGTCTGTATGTGGGATCCGAACCCTCGGCGGGAGCGCCGCTGCGCTCCCAAGCGGCGCACTGTAGCAGTGCGCCACCGGGCCGGCCCGCAAGCTCTTTTTAAAGTGGTATTAATCTACTCACGAGGACAGAG
>NW_007727543.1:152608-156838 GCF_000696425.1 Galeopterus variegatus
AAACGTCATTACACTTTTCCCTATGGAAATACGTGTATCTTTGCAAGTTGAAGACAACCTTGTCTGTAAAGCAAAGTCTATCTGAAAGGTTCTTTCCTATCCAAATTCTATTCAGCCTCATTCCCCACTCTGTAGATGGAAGTGTGGCTTTATGTGCTAAGGTTTTGTTCTAAACATGTGTCATCCTTTTACACATTAAGGAGTGGGTGATGTCCTGGTGTCTGGGCACTTGGAGCATTTATTATTTGTCCTATGCAGTTTGGCATATAATTGATCAGCCACATGTTTACAGAGTAGTGGGTGCAAGAGGGAAGTTGGGAGTTAGGTGGGGCCAGCATTCACCATCTTTAGGTCTGAGCTTGGGAATAGGGTGATCCTAAGACTATTGAGAGCACATAAGTCCCCCACAACAGTGTCTTGGCCAGTGAAGGGCGCTCTGCAGGGTTAGTCCTTCTTGCCCTGCCAACCTCCCCTGTCATGTGTGATATGCTTGAGCCAGGGCAGGTGCTCAGGTGATCCTGAGGATGTGGGGAGGGAAGGGTCCCCTGGCTAGGCAGGCCTAAACAGGTGTGCTGGCACCAGCTAGGCTAGCACATGCTGGACTCAGGTTGAAGTCATATTTTCTACTTTTTTTTTTTTTTTCTTTTTGTCTTTTTTCGTGACTGGCAACGGATCGCAACCCTCAGTGTCGCGCCCGTACCGGACCGGGACCGGCAACGGGATCACAACCCTCGGTGTTGCGCCTGCACCTCGCTCAGCCAGTGAGCGGGAACTGGTCTGTATGTGGGATCCGAACCCTCGGCGGGAGCGCCGCCGCGCTCCCAAGCGGCGCACTGTAGCAGTGCACCACCGGGCCGGCCCCATATTTTCTACTTTTAATTTTCTTTTTCTTTTGTACTTGGGGCTTAATGTGGATGTGATTTAGATGTAGCTGTTTGTAATATGGCTTTTCTTTATTTTTAAAAAGTTAATTAAGGAAAAAGATAATTGTATTGTGTATATATAGGTTGTAAGTATATGTATATGTAAATGTAATGGAATTATACAACACAATTAAATTAGGATCAAGGATGGTAAATACATGGCCCCTGAGCCATCACTTTCTGTCCCATTGTGGACATTTCTAGAAGATCATGATGATTTCCCACCTATCCTAGCCACTGCCAATCAGTTGGAGTTGCCATATATGATAAACCTAGTTGTCATCCTGGATCCCGAGACACAGGACGTCTGACCGGTCTTATGCAACTTTTATGGGGTGGGTCAGCAAGCCACCAGCCTCTGGAAGTCCCACTGTGTTTATTTCTGGTGAATGGCCAAAGTCAATGATTCTCTGACTGTAAATGCCTCTGGCTAGTGTTAGCTATTTTCCCTTTGGGTGTGCATTGTCCTATGGGAACATCGAGATTTTGGCCTTGATTCCAGTGAACTTGCAATTTCAGAAGTTAATTTGGGATGAAGTCAGAGGCCATTAATGAGGGGGCAAGAAGGTTTGGCGTCTTTTTCCTGTCTCTGGGTTAACCAGAGTCAAGGTCATTCTAGGGACAGGAACTCCCTGTGCTGGGACAGGAGCTCTGATACCATCCAAGGCAGGACTCCAGGTACTGCAGTGACTGGATGTTAGATGTGGCCAGAGTAACCTGGATAGTCTCTTCATTCACTTGGTTCAGACATGT
Organism: Galeopterus variegatus; assembly: GCF_000696425.1. Lineage (NCBI taxonomy): Eukaryota > Metazoa > Chordata > Mammalia > Dermoptera > Cynocephalidae > Galeopterus > Galeopterus variegatus. Next base: position 154,285 of record NW_007727543.1, read on the forward strand.
TCATATTTACTCATTCAACAGATATTCATAAAGAACCCACCATGTGCCAGGCACTGTTGTCTATCCCAGGTTCATGCTTACCTTTATAACTTTGCTCACCTGGCTCCTCAATCTCATGGGCCTTCCTGTCTTTCAAGTCTCGGTTTGGGCCTCTCGTGAACTTAATCCTTTCCACTTCTCAAAGGTAGTATGTAACTTAGATTTTTAGCATCTAATTAATGCTGAATTAAAACATCAGATTTATGGTACAGATTGCCTTTTGAAATTTCTAGTTTTTAAATCTGAGATAGAGACTGATTTGTGCCTAATTCTTACGTATCTTCCCCTCACCTTGTTGAAGCATGTGGTGTGGGTTCTCTTTACTGGGTGAGGTGCACTGTGAACTTGGCAAGAGCACGGTCCTCCTGCAGGTCAGTAAATACAACCAAATGGCAGAGCATTTTTCCCATATTAGACCCCTAACCTAAAGGATGATAGGATTTTATTTGTGCCCAGTGATGGGGAGGACAGTGCTGGCTGTCCTCTTCTGTTCTGGGTGGTGTTTCCATGGCAACCTCTCTTTCTCTATTATCTTCTGCCCCCCATCCCTGTCTTGTCTTGGCCATGGCCTCCTGGATCACCACAACAGGAATTATTGACCATCCTGCTTCTACTTAGGATTGATACCTCTCTTCCACAATGGAGCTGTCATGCAAAGCAGCATGGTGTACATCCTTATCCATTCAAAAGTTTAGCTCCTTGAGGCAATTTCAGCCATTTCTGTGTGCTCCCCATGTGGTGCTCAGCAAATGTTGAAAGTATGAGTGAATGATGATTACAGCAAATACTGTTCTGAAGGAAGCAGTCAATAAAACAAAGCTATTTCTATCTATTGGACAATAGCCCGTGGAAACGAAGCTAGGTTCTGGATATGGTCACACTGGTGTATAATAGATGGTTTGTTCAACAAGTGCTTTCTCCATTTCCTGCCCACTTCACACTTGTGCGTTTCCTGATGTGTGTGCTCCGTTGAACCAGTAACGTGTCAGGTGCTGGTCAGTGTAAAAGCGTTCCAGTATGAGCAGGGATGGATTTGCCGTGAAGCTATGAAGTTTCAGCTTCGGGACCTCTCCTACAGAGGGGTCCCTTCCAACACCCTGCACTAATTTTGTATTCTTAAAGAAGGCTTTCTAACTCTGTGAGCTTCAGGTGGAACCACCTCTGAATACAAGTAAAAACACTGAGATAAATTAAAGATAGACAAAACCAAGATGCTTTTCTCTGTTCTCTACTCTCACACACCAGATGTGTGGGTTTTTTTCTCCACACACCAATCAATTCTCTGGCAGATTCTCCAGCAGACACCAGCTGGCTATCCTCTTAACTCAATTCTGACACTGTCTACCTGGCGATAGCATCAGATCCCACAGGTTACGGGTTTAATTCCACACACTGCCCCGATTTCAGATGTCAGTTGGCACTGCTGAGGAGGAAGGAGGGATCAAAGGTTGAGTTGATCACCAGTGGTCAATGATGTAATCAGTCATGCCTATGTAATAAAACCTCCAAATGACAGGGTTTAGATGAGCTGCCAGATAGCTGAGCATGCGGATGTTCATGGAGGGTGGTGTGCCTCTTCCATCTGGCTGCTCATCTGTGTCTTTTGTAATATCCTTTATAATAAATGATTAAATGTAAATAAAATGTAAAGTGTTTCCCCAAATTCTGTGAGTTGTTCTAGTAAATTAATTGAACCCTAGGAGGGGATCGTGAGAACCCCGATTTATAGCCAGTTGATCAGAAGCACAGCCAACAACTTGTGGCTTGCAACTGGCATCTGAAGTGGGAGTAGTCTTGTAGGACTGAGCCCTCGACCTGTGGGATCTGATGCTATCTACTTCCAGGTAGACAGTGTTGGAATTGAATTGAATTAGAAAATACCCAGCTGGGGTCCAGTGGAGAATCATCTGCAGAATTGCTTGGTTGGTGTGTGGGAAGAAATCCCCACACATTTTGGTGGCCAAAAGTGTGCTGTTGAATGACTGTGTAAGAGAATAGGGAAGGACCCTTTTTCTATATCTTAGCACCCAAACTTTGAAATCAAATCAAAACAAAAATATTTTGCTGCTATAACAAATGATCACAAATTTAGTAGCTTACAGCAACACACATTTATTTGTACAGTTGTAGAGTTCAGTAGTCCAAAATTCAAGGTTTCAGCAGGGCTGTGTTCCTTCTGGAGGCTCTAGGAGGAAATCCATTTCCTTGCCTTTTCTTTTTTTTTTGTCTTTTTTCGTGACCGGCAATGGATCGCAACCCTCAGTGTCGCGCCCGTACCGGACCGGGACCGGCAACGGGATCGCAACCCTCGGTGTTGCCCCCGCTCCTCACTCAGCCAGTGAGCGGCCGGTCTGTATGTGGGATCCGAACCCTCGGCGGGAGCGCTGCTGCGCTTCCCAAGCTGCGCACTGTAGCAGTGAGCCACCAGGCCAGCCTTCCTTGCCTTTTCTTTTTTTTTTTTTTTTTTTTTTTGTCTTTTTTCGTGACCGGCAACGGATCGCAACCCTCAGTGTCG
>NW_007727543.1:156848-164690 GCF_000696425.1 Galeopterus variegatus
CAAAATTCAAGGTTTCAGCGGGGCTGTGTTCCTTCTGGAGGCTCTAGGGGGAAATCCATTTCCTTGCCTTTTCTTTTTTTTTTTTTTTTTTTTTTTGTCTTTTTTCGTGACCGGCAACGGATCGCAACCCTCAGTGTCGCGCCCGTACCGGACCGGGACCGGCAACGGGATCGCAACCCTCGGTGTTGCTCCCGCACCTCGCTCAGCCAGTGAGCGGCCGGTCTGTATGTGGGATCCGAACCCTCGGCGGGAGCGCTGCTGCGCTTCCCAAGCTGCGCACTGTAGCAGTGCGCCACCAGGCCGGCCTTCCTTGCCTTTTCTATGTCTTAAAGCTGTTTGTGTTCCTTGGCTTGCAGTCCCATCTTCCATCTTCAGAGCCAGCAATGTAGCATTGTCCAAGCTCTCTCTCTGATCCCTGCTTCCATCGAAACACCACTTTCCTTCTGACTTTGGCCTCCCTACCTCCTTTCTCTTAAGAACCATTGCCATTACATTGGGCCCACTTGGATAATACAGGATAATCTTCCTATCTAAAGAGCCTTAACTTACTCACTTTTACAAAGTCCCTTTTGCCATGTAAGGTAACATGTTCACAGATTCTGGGGATTAGAGTGTGAACATCATTGGAGGGGCCATTATTCAGACTAATGTAGTTAATAATTTTAATAATAAATTTGTTATCCTTTGAAAAGCTAGTTTAATAAATGCCTTCTATGCTTCTTCTATAGCGTTTGGTTTTTGTCCATGCTGTTCCTCCTTCCTTAACTGATTCTAATATAAAACTTCAGTTTGTTTTGTCACCATTAAAAAACAATTTCTGTTGGACAGTGACCTTTATTGGTAAAATGTTTGTCTTTGTTATAATGTTAAAACTTGGGCAATAGGAAAATGTATTGGGCTATGAATGGGCTCTTTATTAAAGTTGTACAGGAGAATTTATTTTCATAAATTTTTATTCCCATCTACCTCAAAAGAGACCCAATTAATAGCCACCGAAATTCTTAAACCCAAACAAAAAGATTAAGGAGCATTGGGAGGAGATGAGATGAGAGTAGGGCATGAATATACCTGCCTCATTTCCCCTGATTTCACTTGCTAATTGGAAAGTCTGGGAGTCAATCTATAGGGCACCTATAAAATGGGAATATGGTTTCTAGCAGTTCATTGATGTTAGCAGAATTCACCATCCTGTCAAGAAACCTTTATTGAGCACCTACTGATGTGAACCTTGGAGAGAAATCTCAATGTGTGGGGGAGCAGCTTGAGCCTGCAAAGGAGACTGAGATGGCATGGCCAGACGGGCAGAAGGAAGGCCAGAAGCATGTTGGGGAGGAGGGCAAGGTTAGGAATTCTAGGTGCTGCTGAGAGGACAGGACAATGAAGTCTGAGGAATAGCCTTTGCCTTTAATGACACGAGGTCATTGGTTTCCTCGGAGGTGACATATCTCACATAGATGTCTTTAGATAACTGCAGTTCTGTGGATGGTATGGTTTGACTATAATGTAAGAAATATAGGCCTTTTGTCAGTATTTGTCTAATAAAGAGACATAGGCCTTTGTCTTGGAGCTTTAGTAAATTCCCCATAAAATGCAATAATGTAGATTTTGAAGATTTTGAATTGGTCAATATTTCTACTTTATAAAGAAACATCATTTCCTAGCCCTCTTTGCTTTGTCTCCATTTCCAGTGCCAGCATAAGGCTGTTAGTAATAGTTAAGTCAACAGTTCTTAACCTCAATGTTCTGATTCACTAATGTGTCAAAGAAACATCATTTCCTAGCCCTCTTTGCTTTGTCTCCATTTCCAGTGCCAGCATAAGGCTATTAGTAATAGTTAAGTCAACAGTTCTTAACCTCAATGTTCTGACTCACTAATGTGTTCAGTTCTTAACCTCAATGTTCTGATTCACTAATGTGTCATGACCAATTGTGAGGCATGTTGAAGTAATTTGCTACTAATTGCTAGTCAAGGCACTAAATTTTGTGGATGACTTACTAGAAAATAGGAATAGGTAGTTCCATAATAAGATTGCTTCTCCCTTGTAAGTATTCCAGTATGCTCTGAGTGGGGCATAGGGTGTAGGTATAGAACCAGCTGCTCCTGGTGATGCGTGTGGTGTTGGGTGCTGGCAAGATGACGTGGTTGTGCAGCGTTGCCTGTCATCTGCAGTGTTGGTGCATGTGTGTTTGTGAACTGGTTGAGAACCACTGGGCCTTAGAGATGAGCTAAACATACAGAGAACCACGATTAACAAGATTGTAGTTATGTATCATGACCATGGAGTTACCAGGAGAATGCTCAGTGTCAGCTATACAGGTCAAGTTTTGGGACAGGAAAGAGAATGCCAGGCTTGGGGATACGAGAGGTCAGGGAAGCTTGTTGGAAGAACTGACCTTTAGGAGTAGAACTGGATCTGCTGAAATGTCGAGTGTCAGTACCTACAAGTGAGACATAGCTGACCCCAGGCCTCCAGAGCAGCAGGTGTCATCCCTTCCTACCTGTGGGTTGGAATCACTGTGGGCTTTGTAAAAGTGCAGAGACCTCCACCTCCACCTTTGGAGATCTTGATTCTGCATTAGTAAATAACAATCCCCCCCTCACTACACCTGAGTGATTGTGTTGTATATGCTATATGTGCTATAGTTGATCCCATGAAATTTTTAGGCTAGTGGAGGAAGAAGAGGTATCACTTCTTCATCACTGGACCTCTTTAGGAACAAGCAATGACTTACATGTGTGTGTGTGCACACATACACGCACACAGATTTATACCTTTAAGTAGCATTTGTTTGAATATAATTAGGCCTGCCTTGTATAAATGTAACTCTGTAAGAAGTAAATGCGGACATTAAAGTGATTCAATAGACAGTCAAGTGTCTTACTCAGCTCCACAAATTATAAATGTCACAGTCTTTTCTTGATATTCTTAATACTGAGCTCTAAAGNTACCTGTGGGTTGGAATCACTGTGGGCTTTGTAAAAGTGCAGAGACCTCCACCTCCACCTTGGGAGATCTTGATTCTGCATTAGTAAATAACAATCACCCCCTCACTACCATTAGTAAATAACAATCCCCCCCTCACTACACCTGAGTGATTGTGTTGTATATGCTATATGTGCTATAGTTGATCCCATGAAATTTTTAGGCTAGTGGAGGAAGAAGAGGTATCACTTCTTCATCACTGGACCTCTTTAGGAACAAGCAATGACTTACATGTGTGTGTGTGCACACATACACGCACACAGATTTATACCTTTAAGTAGCATTTGTTTGAATATAATTAGGCCTGCCTTGTATAAATGTAACTCTGTAAGAAGTAAATGCGGACATTAAAGTGATTCAATAGACAGTCAAGTGTCTTACTCAGCTCCACAAATTATAAATGTCACAGTCTTTTCTTGATATTCTTAATACTGAGCTCTAAAGGCTTAAATTCAACAGACATTCTGGAATCTTCAAAGAGTACTTAACTCCTGTTTAGCAGAGCTCTGGTATTTCTTGGATCTTTTTGTATTTCAGTTCTTTCTGTTTGGTATGCCTGTGTCATACTGCCTGTGGTATTCACATCACCATAATACCCTCTGTTCCTTTACCTGTTAGAAATCCAGTTGGAGCCTCGAAGGGTAAAGCTTATTTAAATCCTGGAAGGGATGCTAGCTAGGGAGTCAGAAGACTTGGGTTCTAGTAATGGTTCTATTGTTGACTTTTTGTGATTTTGGACAATACATCTCTGGCTTTAGTTTCCTCATATAAAAATGAATGAAATCTTGATCTCTGATTAAAAAAATTTTTTTTTATATTCTAAGACACATCTGTGGTTTTTACCATCAGATCTAACACTTTCAAATTAAAGAATTTCTTGAGTACAGTATCACTACTAATCAAGGGCTGGACTAGGAGCCGGAGGGAGTTCAAAGACGTGTAAGATATGCTCCTAGCTCAAACACATATTCTACTTAAGATAATATGTAAATGCACACAGACCTAAATAACACAAAATTAAATAACCATTCAAGTCAGACATGGCATAATTAGTTGTTAGATGAGTGGAATAGATCAGCATTTCCTAAACTCTTCCACGGATCATCAATTCTGCAAGAAGGCCATAGGTTTTCCTTGACAAATGGGATTCTAGGTCAGTTGAGTTTAGAAAATGCTAGGTCAAACAAAATCAAACAGTTTATTAAAGAACTTCTTAGAGCATTTAATAAATTAATCTCCATAATGAGTCCATATCTACATAATCTTTGATCTCCCAGACTTTGTTGTTCCAGAAACCCTTAACTTTTTTTTTAATCATGGACTATTCACTAATTGAATGTAATGCTACTTGGGAAGTTGGTACTGGCCTAGAAATGCTTTTCAGAGGCAGTGGGGCTGGATGTGCATGGCTGCAGGGGATGGGGGGAGTATATAGAAACAGCCTGTGGCCCAGTTGCCAAGACAAGTGAATGGAAGGTAGTGAACGACCCTAGCACTTTCCTCGAAGTCTCTCCAGCACAGACTTCTTTCTCAGAAGCGCTCCTTGAACAGGCTTAACCTCTCAAGTTTAAATCCCCTGAGGATATGAGGGAAACAGCTCCCCACCGCCCTCACTCCATGCCTTTCTATTTGTGCTCCTGCTGTGTTCAATCATCAGTGGACAATTTCGAGCCTCACACCAACTGGCCTGCTACTGTGAAGAGCTCAGGGCACCAAAATAGAGCTTGGCTACTATTCATTCTGAGTGGGCCAGGACCGAGTTTGTAAAGGCTGGCCCAAGGGCTCTGAAGCACACTCCTCCAGGCAGGGGCCCAGGAATCTGTATTTTCAACAAGCCCCAAGGCCATGGATTTAGGAGATGAACCTCTGACCGAACCAACCTGGCTCTGGTTGGGCCTAGTAAGCCTGTGTAGACTGACCTTATGTGAGATGTCACTGGACCCCTTTGGGTCCAGGGGTGCCCTGGGTGAGGGGAGCTTGAGAGATTCCTGTGCTATAAACTCCAGACCACTCCTGTGCTATAGACTCCAGAGCTCTCATTTGTTAAGGACCTAATTCCATATAGTTTCCCTCAGACAAGTACATCCCAGTGCATTATAGAATTAGGGAGCAGTTATTGAGTCACTCATTTGCAAATGTAGTTATAGAAATGCATACTCACATTACAGTGATCCAGGGAGGGACAAATAAAGCAGGCTGTGTGAACTTTGCCTCCATGTTCCCTTTACTCTGTGTGTGTTTGCTCTTCCCTCCAGTGTCCTCTTGGTCATGTGTTTCTTTTCTAAAACCCATGTGCAATTATTTGTTATAGAGAAATGTCAGGTTGATTACTTCTGATTAAGGAGAACACTTGAAAGCCATGGGGGGAGAAGACATTTATGTTTCATTCCTATGGTGCAGCTATTTTTAATCAAAGCAATAAATGTTGAGTTTTTGCTGTGGTTTTTTTTTTTTTTTTTAAATAGGGTGGCATAGCTATTTAACTGAGATACAATTGTTAGAAATAAGTACGGTTGTTAGAAATAATTCAGGAGGGGGGTCTCTAGATCCCCCAATCCGCTATCCCAAATCTGAAGCAAAAAAGTATTTTTAAAGCCCAACATCAGAACCCAAGTACTAACCTAGTTTAAAATGTTAAAATGCAACTTATTGTATTAGCAGACTGTTAAAATGGAGCATTCTCTTCCAGTTTCTTCGTTTGTCTAAGGGGCTTCTTCAGAGAATTGGCATTATATGCATAATTTTGCGGGGCAACTGGCTGCTTATTCCTTTTGCATTCCTTAGTGGTGTCCCAGCTTTGCAGTTTTAGGGGAGAAATTAGCTTTTGAGGTGTAGTAAAAATAACTGATTTTAATATAAAATAGTGAATGCTGGGTATTAAACTCTTCAGCAGTAGGAAAAATAATGTGTCGGAAAGCATTAGTTATCAAGACCTGAAAAGAAGTGGCTTAACTTAACAGAAGCCTTAGAAATACAGCAGGTCTTAAGAGGAGGGGCTCTCATGGAGCAGGGAATGGGGTAAATGGAGAGGTGCCTGGTGCTGGAGTTTCTCCGTGAGCGGGTCTGTGAACATTTTAAGCATAACCAGAATCTGTTGCGTCTGGGGGATGATCTTTGTCAGTTTGCTCCTGATGCTGGAGGGCTTTCTTGCTGCCCCTCCCTCCCTCTCCAGGAACCTGGGGGTTGGAGTAGATGGCTCAATGGCTCAGAAAGGAGCTGAGCTGGCAGAAGGCAGGAAAGTTTAGAAATCCCTGTGCAGCACCTTCTGGATCGAGACCACTTGTGTGGAGAGCATTGTCCCCCCAGCGCCAAATTCTCTTTAAAAAAAAACAATAGAACCTTGGTCGATGCTACACCTAGAAAGGACAAGAGAAAGTTGGGAAGTTGCCATGTTTCTAGGCTTAGTATTCACAACGTTTGCATGGTTCTATGAGTTTCTGTCTTTATTTTCTCTCATCGCTACTCACCTCCTGCTTCCTTCTCTGTTTCTGCTCCATCCTGGCTATAAAAGCATCTGGGTGCCTATAGAGTTCTGCCACACATTGACAGTGACAACACACAGTGTAACTCTTGCTCACAAACCTTCAGTGAGTGGCCTCCAGTTGCCTCCACACCTGGACCCCAACTTACCTTTCTTACTTTTTCTGCTGTCTCCTGCAGAGTCTCTGCTCTGGCCAGCCAGCCTCCCAGGCTGACCTCTCACTGTGTCTTTACAGTCCTCACCCCTTGGTTTTTACTCAGAAAAGACCCCTCACCGGGGGTGTCCTTCTCCCGCCACCCTCCAGTTCTTCGCCTTGGGTGGAGGAAGAGGCAGGAACTGGTCACTGAGGCACTGAAATGCCACGAGTGCTGCCGAGCCAGGAGGTTGACTCAGAAGTGGATGGCGAATCAAAATTGCTGTGTTCACGGAAGACGTATTCCCTCCCTCATTAACTTGGGCACAAGTTAAATTTGTATGTAAATACCTATTCAGCATAGATAGTCCCCTACAGAACATATGCTGTTTTCCACCTAGTATCTGTGAGCATTCTCCTATATCATTAAGCAGTCCTCATCGTATATATTTTTTTAAAGCTTATATCTTGCCTCTGTGTGTTGTGTTTTTTTAATGTGTGGTCTGAAGATTCCTGCCTTTAGAATTGCCTGGATTCTTGCTAAACTCAAAGATTCCTGAGCCCCACCACAGACCCAGAGCAGAATCCAGCAGGGGAGTGGGATTCACTGACGTCATTTGGAAACCCAGGGCACCATCCGCCACTGCCCAGGGAGTCCACTGACTGCCCTGGGAGTCTAGTGTATGGTGCGAGGGCCTAGTTGAGGCCATTTAGCAGTCTGGCCAGGTCAGAATTGGGGTGGGCAAGTGAGGGGAGCTGAAAAGAATCTGGATTCTTAAGAGAAGTTGTCTAGACAGCCCTGATTACCTGGCCAGGGACTGACCAGGACTGTGGTGTGTGTGTGGGGGGGATCATTTGCTGCTGCCTCCAAACAGCCTCTCGCCCCTTTCAGAGGTTCATGGGCTTCAAGAATGCTTAGTAGTCCTTTACTCTACATTTTGTCTTTTGATGGTATGTGTCTGAGCCATGTCTGAAGTCCCCCAAATCTTGTTTTATGTCAAATACCCTCCAAGGCAGATGACCTGCCATTTTAGATCATAAGTTAATTTGATGTGAACCCTGCTCTGGGGTCTCCAGAGAGAGAGAGAGAGAGAGAGAGAGAGAGAGAGAGTGTGTGTGTGTGTGTGTTGCTCTTGAGAAAAGGGAGTTGTTCCAAGTGTTGTGTGTGTGTGTGTGTGTGTGTTGCTCTTGAGAAAAGGGAGTTGTTCCAAGTGTATAGCCTGCATGGGGCCTTCCTCAGCCTC
>NW_007727543.1:165292-166803 GCF_000696425.1 Galeopterus variegatus
TTTCTAGAGGCTGTTGAGAGCCAAGCCAAGTTTGGTGCCAGGGCCCTTAAGAGCACACTGAGGGAGAAAGAAAAGTGGGGTGTGAGGGTGCTTTTGCAGTAAACTCCGAGGCCTGGGTAGGTGGGAGCCAGGTGGGCCTGCAAAACGGCCTCCCATGCTGCAAACCTGCTTCTTCCTGTATCCTGGTTTGTCCTGCTTTTCATCTGTACCTTGCTGATCTGGTTTCCTTGTAAATTGTGTAATATTCTTAATAGTTATCTATTCTGTGAAGTTACAGATGATATAGACTTAAGGAGAAAAACCTAGCTAAACTGAAAATGAGAAGGAAATTGCCCAGTTAAAAATATTGTGATAAAGCATACATAAAATGTACTTCTTTAACCATTTCTAAGTGCACAGTTCAGTGGCATTAAGTACATTCACGTTGTCATGCAACCATCACCACCGTCTGTTCCCAGAACTTATCTTTCCAAATGTAACTCCGTTCCCATTAAACACTAACTCCTCATCCCCCCCCACCTTTGGCAACCACCGTTCTACTTTCTGTCTCTCTGATTGTGACTACTCTAGGGACCTCATATAAGTGGAGTCATGCACATTTGTCCCTTTGTGTCTGGCTTGTGTTTTTTAAATTCACATTTTTCTGTGTTGACATTTTAAGTAATCCCATTAAGTAAAGTAGAGGAGAATGGACTTGACTTTTATCTCCTATGGAGGCAGTCTTCTTCCTTCCTTCTGCCTGTCCTTCTTGTTGCCCAGAGTGCTGGGGTCGTGTACTGCTTTAGCTAATCCTCTGTGCAGAATGAGCTGACAGCTGGGGGCTCAGAAGTTTGCTTCCAGCTGTTCTCAGGCTTCAGTGTTTTCTCTGGATTGATGGTGAACTGGGGTTGCCAGATAAAATACAGGCTGCCCAGCTGAATTTAAACCTCAGATAAACAGGGAATAATTTTTTAGTATAAATACGTCTCAAATATTGCATGGAAAATACCAGGGTACTTCAAAAAGTCCATGGAAAGATTTGTATTATCTTTTAATTCTATTTTTCCATGAACTTCTTGAAGTGTCCCTGTTACTTATATAGAAGAATTATTTTTGGTTTATTTGAGATTCAAATTTAACTAGATATCTGGTATTTGTACTTGCTAAATCTGGGTAATACAATGGTGAACACAAAATAATGTAGCTCATCAGTAAAAGGCCAGGCAGTTGGATAGAAAGATTTCAGAAGATGGGTGGATTTGATGGCACAAGGAGAGAGGTGACTTGGCATTGTCAACTTATTTTTTGATGGAATATTAAAAACTTGGATCCTAAAAGTAGGACTGGAAAGTATTGCATAGACTCCTGTCGATTGCGTCTTCAGATAAATGGGCAGCAAATACCTGCTGATCAGAATATGATCGGCACATGGCAGGTGCCAGAAGTACCACCTCTAATACAAGGTCCTTTGTGCCTGTGCTGGTGCTGAGATACGCAACTGCTAGCAGGGATCAGGGGAGAGGGTTTTTGAG
>NW_007727543.1:167461-169661 GCF_000696425.1 Galeopterus variegatus
ATTAAAAACTTGGATCCTAAAAGTAGGACTGGAAAGTATTGCATAGACTCCTGTCGATTGCATCTTCAGATAAATGGGCAGCAAATACCTGCTGATCAGAATATGATCGGCACATGGCAGGTGCCAGAAGTACCACCTCTAATACAAGGTCCTTTATGCCTGTGCTGGTGCTGAGATACGCAACTGCTAGCAGGGATCAGGGGAGAGGGTTTTTGAGGAGTAACCTGGAGCCAGCTGTGTATCTGCCCTGGCCGTGGTTTCTGCTGTTGACTGATGGAGCCAGCTGCTGAGAGGTGGCTTTATGTGGTGTGAATAATTGAAACTTGACTCTGAGTTTCCCTCTTGCCCCTTCCTGTTTAACTTTTCTCAGACTTATTCTTTTCTTTCTTTTTTGACTGCTGGCCAGTGTGGGGATCCAAACCATCGACCTTGGTGTTGCCAACACCACACTCTAACCAACTGAGCTAACCAGCCAGCGCCCTCAGGTTTATTCTTTCTGGTGGTACTTTGAATCAGCCTTCTGTGTGAGGGTTCAACAAAAATGCAGCTAATGCTCAGTGTCTGCACTGAGTCAGGCCAGCACCCAATCGCTCTTTTTCTGTGTGACTGTTTTTCACTGGCCTGTTCCCCTTTGTATTTAGTCCCTGTGGCTGGTTTGCTTTTTCCTCAGTGTTTGAGGACAGAAAATGATAGTTCTCAGGGTTTGCAAACAGTGTGAGGCCTTCCTGTAGCTGCTGGTGGGTAAGTGGGGAAAAAAATCAGTGTTTGGTGCTAGTCTCCATGGCCAGGCGCACCCACAGGTGCCAGTAGCTGACCCTGGCTGTCCGTGGGAGAGCCTGAGTGGGCTGCCTGCTGAGCGGGCGCAGGGCAGACAGTGCGCACGGTGCTCCCGTTAGAGCAGAGGCAGACACACTTTATTCTGGGGTTTCGAAGCCCTAGCAATTTGTTGCTCATTTTGGCCTTTTTCTTCCCTTAAGGGACTGTGTGGTATTTAATGACGCAACTCTGATTGTACTCTGGATGTCCCCTTTCCCCTGCAGTTGGTAGAGCAGTCCTCAAGCGAATGTTTGTGCAGGAAGGGAAGGAAGCAGAAAGACAAGGAAGAAGGGGGGCCTTTGGGACCCCAAAGTGGGCTTCAGCTGCTGTCCCCACACGCCAGGACGGTCAGGCCTTACATTTTAATATCTAGTGCTTCTGGTTTCCAGGCTCACTAGAGGGGGTATGAGTGGCACCTGGGGGACCGTCTTCTGCAGAGCTGCCGGGCTTCTGGCCAGGTTCTCAGTAAGAACTTCAGGATGCCAGGTAAGGAGACCTTCATGGGGTGTGGGATTAATTTCAGGTGTGGGGCATCTGGCAGGTGCCTCAGAGCAAATACTTCAAGAATTTGGGTTTAGCACACGTCCCCACCACTTTCATCGCCTCCACAGGTCTCCCTCTGACTCATCTCCATAGGACTTCAGCCTGACACTGGGGCGCAGGGGGGAGAGGGGCATGGGCAGGGGGCAGGGTTTAGTTTTGAGCAGTTAGGTACAGCTCCTTAGTTTGGCTCAGATCCTGGAAGGTTGGATTCCTTCATACAGCCCTTCAGAGAAGGAGTGACCCAGAGTAGTCTATTAGGGAGTGAACTCCTTGGATAAAGGAGATGGCTTCCAGACTGTTCTTCCCAAGACCCTGCCTTCCTCTGACTATGGTGGTTGGGGGGGGTCACGGAGAGAAGAGCTAGACACTAGCATCTCCCCTCCCCACCCCTAAGTCCCTCCACACAGATTCATTCCTCACTTCTGTTCCCCCAGAGGGGCTGCCAGAATCAAACATACTGGAGAAATACGTGACATGGGGGTTTTGTGGTAGACAGTTATGTCTGTTACTAAGCACAAGGAATTTGAACAAAGGAGAGAGAAAACTGTTTTTTAAAGAAAACCATCTTATTCACTTTATTGCTTTTCTGAGAGTCTGCCACGGACAAAAGATTGTGGCACCTGCTGCGAGAAACACAGATGCAGCAAGACCCTGCTTGTGCCGGCAGGAGTTTGGGGTTAGGGGAGACAAAAATGCAGCAATCTGCAGGTCAGGAGGGAGGTGTCCAGGGAGGGGACGTGACGGGGACCTCAGGGAGCAGTTCATGGAGGTGCAGCTTCAGCCCAGCCTTGCGGGCACCATGGGATGTCAGAAAGCCAATGGGAGAGAGTGTTCTGGATGG
>NW_007727543.1:170134-172844 GCF_000696425.1 Galeopterus variegatus
GGTTTTGTGGTAGACAGTTATGTCTGTTACTAAGCACAAGGAATTTGAACAAAGGAGAGAGAAAACTGTTTTTTAAAGAAAACCATCTTATTCACTTTATTGCTTTTCTGAGAGTCTGCCACGGACAAAAGATTGTGGCACCTGCTGCGAGAAACACAGATGCAGCAAGACCCTGCTTGTGCCGGCAGGAGTTTGGGGTTAGGGGAGACAAAAATGCAGCAATCTGCAGGTCAGGAGGGAGGTGTCCAGGGAGGGGACGTGACGGGGACCTCAGGGAGCAGTTCATGGAGGTGCAGCTTCAGCCCAGCCTTGCGGGCACCATGGGATGTCAGAAAGCCAATGGGAGAGAGTGTTCTGGATGGGAGAGACTGGGTGAACAAAGACAAAAAGGTGGGAAGGCCCAGGGGGGAAAGTCAGGTAACAGAGGTCGAGGACTGAGTGGCTGTGAACTGTTGGGGAGTGATTATTATTTTTAACCAGTGTGTCAGTTGCCACTTGTTCATTGACAGGCTTTTAAAAGAGTAGCCTGTAGATCTTGTCCCCACTCTTTGACTTCTGCCATTACCCCTGCACCAGAGCACCATTCTGGAAGACCTCCAACAACTCTTTGGTGGCCAAATTTCACAGCTTGTTCCCAGGCACCCTTCACCCAGGCTGCTCTTCACGGATCACTGTTGATTATCCTCTTAACACTCTCCCTTCCGCCTCTGGGACTCCATATGCCTTGACCTCCTCCCTCTTCCCCCTCCGCTAGCACTCCTGTCTCCTAAGCACGTCTGCATTCCCCGGGGCCCTGTCATCAGAGCCATCTCCCCTTCTCACCTGTTCCAGGGCTTTACCTCTCACCCAGGTGTGGGGCATCTACTGGCTGTCTGCTCTTCCAGACCTGTGCAGCCAGACCTGCTCCTGGGAGTTAGGATTCTGCTGTTGTGACCCTCCAGAAACCCAGAGAACTGAAGTTGTTCCACAAACATCTAATAAGCACCTCTTGGATGCAAGCCTATGAGAGACAGAGAACAACAGCTCTGGGTCACCCTGTGAGTACCTGCCTCTGCAGGCTTCTCTTAACAAGGGCCTCATCCTGAAAGCTCTGAGACAGGTCTGAATATCTAAGAAGACCAAAACCCTTTTTGTCCTTTTCTGTAATCTCAAACTTCTTCTATCCTTTAGCGTTATGCTTCCCAGCAATCTGAAAAGAGGCGAAAAACATTTCATCTGGTTTTTAGAGCTGCAGCAGTTGCAGGAGGAGCTTCAGCCATGCGGGGAGGTGGACGTGCTCTTGAGTGGGTCCTCCCCACGGTTCAGAATGCAGGGTGGGGCCCCAGGGGTTTATGTGTTCTCTGGGTCTGTGTCTTGTGCAGGCAGCTTTGAATTTGACACCCTTGTCACACAGCCAGTGCCTGGAAACCCTGAAACGATTCCTGGTATTCATAAGTTGCATTGGGTAGGCTTAGGTGGTATTTATAGCACTCCCAAGACAAGTTATTGCCAGAGGAGGTAGTGACACTTATCAGGGGCTATGTAGGAGACACATAGCTGAGTAGACTCTTTTTCTGGCTAATTTTAGATTCCCCTGTGTTGGGGATAGGAATGAGGGCTTATCAAATAGTCATTTTGTTTTCCGAGGCTCTGATCTCCCCTGGAGATTACAAGTACAAAGGTTTTGTGGACTTTTCTGTTCCCTGTGTCTTACTGTCCCCCCAGGAGTCTCACTGCCTAGGTTCTCCTCAGCTCTGTTCCCTCCTGCTGTCCTCTGGCAGGAAAGAGGGAGTGCATGGCTCCTTGACATCCTGGCATTAGGTCATCAAGCTGTGGGATGGGGATTCAGAATGGGAGAGGATTTGGTAGTAGGACACCACTCCTTATAAGCTAACTTTTACAACTTGTGAATGTTTGACAGACTGTTTAGTTTGTCCAGGGCACTGTCTACTCTTGATAAAAGGGAATCTCCTTGGTGTTTGCATTAGTCGGCTTGGGCTGCCATAACAAAATACCACGGACTGGGTGGCTTAAACAGCAGAAATGAATTTTTTTTCACACTTCTGGAGGCTGGAAGTCTGAGATCAGAGCACTAGTATGGATGGATTCTGGTGAGGGCTCTTTTCCTGGCTTGCAGACAGCTACCTTCTTGCTGTTCCCTGACATGGTACTTGGTGTCTCTCATAAGAGCACTAATCCCGTCATGAGAGCTCCACCCTCATGACCACATCTAAACCTAATTATCTCCCAAGGGCCCTGTCTCCCAATACCATCACATTGGAATGTTGGGGGTATATAATCCAGCCTTAGCAAGACTTCTTAGGGATTCTTGAGCTGCAGATTCTTTAAGACAGAGCCTGATGACTGTGCAGATAGCTGGGCCCCATTTCCTTGGGGGTACATGACCCAGGGAGAGTTCCTGCTGGGACAGAGGAAAGTGAAGGAAAAGGAGGGAGTTCCTGCTGGGAAGGAGGAAAGTGAAGGGGCAGGGAGCTGGCTGGTTAGTGTTGGGGTTTTCCATCTCTAGAGTAAAAGAGATTTGACAGAGGGAAGGTATGGGGGGGGGTATGTGGAGGCAGACACTTGCCTGACTTCTGCAGGAGCCAGTTGGCAGGTGAGGGGGTCCTGGATGGGTGCTGGGAGGGTGGCCAAGTCCCATTTTGCCCACTGCATTGCTTGGCTTCAGGTAGTCCTCTACATCATTCGTCATCCCCAGCTTTTTTTTTTTTTT
>NW_007727543.1:174036-175018 GCF_000696425.1 Galeopterus variegatus
TCAGCCAGTGAGCGGAACCGGTCTCCACATGGGATCCGAACCCTCGGCGGGAGCGCCCCTGCACTCCCAAGCAGCGCACTCTCCAGTGCGCCACCGGGCCGGCCCCCATCTCCAGCTTTGAGCACCAGCTTCCAGTTCTTTTGTATGGCTTGTCGACTCAAATTATCTTGTGTAACTAGCCATGGTTTGGAAGTTTATGATGGTTTGGAAGCAACTCTGATAGAAAACTGGGAAAAAAAAAAAAAGTTTCCCTAGATGATGGTGATGTGACTGTCAGGTCTGACCAACTGTCCCTCATCAACAGTTGTTGGGCCTTGGCTTCCATTTCTTGGGATTTGGAAATCATTCATATGGTCAACAATGCAGCCTTTCTTGGCCGGCAGCTCCCAGACTGGCTCCTCTGCGGCCACACTGGCATCTTGGTTGGAGGGAGCATGGGCTTACGTAGTGATGGCAAGTTGGGACAAAGCTTGCTCTTGTGCCTGGGACTTTTTCCAGTTTCTTTCTGTACTGAGGGTCAGGCAGGGCCATCCCCCTGCTCCTCCCCTGGTTCTTTGAAATGGGTATTAGAAATAGCAAGTTTGCAATCTCTTTCACATCGGGCGCCTGATTCCTTGTGGGCTTCCATTTCTCTTTCCCAGCTGGGCCTAATGAGAGATGGCACATTGATTACTTGCTGATAGAGAGACGTGTCTGGTTGTGGGTGGTTTATCTGTACCATTGCTGGAGCATCTGTCAAACCTCTAGGAGGGAGAGGGGTTCAGCTTGGAGATGCTTGATGAGGAAACCAACCAAATCATGATACAGGGCGTGAGGGGGACTCTGCTGTCCTCATTCCCTGACTTACGCAGCTAGCAGCTTTTCTGCCTTTTTGTGGCCCTCTCCTGCTTCCGCCCCTTCTCTCTGGTGACTAGTGGATGTGAGGGGAGGCTGTTGTGGTCAAATCACCATTCCAGGGGTCTGCTGATTCATGTGGCATGGG
>NW_007727543.1:176100-194856 GCF_000696425.1 Galeopterus variegatus
TGCACAGGTATGCTAGGCAAGTCAAGTCTGAACTTCTGTGTTTTGGGTTGACGGTAAGACCATGATCCAACCAACGCTTGTTGTCTGGGCCCGTTGGTACAGAAGGACATGCACATGTGCGTTGACTCTGGATTGAGCTTAGGAGTCCTGGGCATGCTCTTTTTTTTTTTTTTTTTTCCCCTTTTCTTTTCTCTTGCTCTCTGTGATTCTGTTGTAGGGGTGTGTCCTTCAGGTCATAGTTGGCCTGTGGCTATTTCGCTGTTTCAGATCCCGAGCTTTGGACTGAGCCAAGAGGCCACTGCTTTGTTACTCATGTATGTTTTGTTTTGTTTTGTTTTGCCTGAGAGAGAAGTTTCCCCTTGAATGATCATTTTCATGAAATAGCTAAGAGCAAATTACTAGAAAGAGGCTGCAGGTGACCCTTGATTATTATTCTCTCCCTCTGGTGTGACGCAGGACCTTGAGTCAGTCAGCTCTGACCAGAGTTGTGGCTTCAGATGTCTGCTCAGGTGCTGCGTTGGCCTCAGGCGGTGATGTTCCTACCACTGTTTCCATTTAAAGCCATTTATCAGGACTCAAGCTTGCCTTTCTGGTACGAGGAAGAGGGGAAGAAGATTGCAGCAGATAGCTGTGTGTCCTGGTGGGCTTCAGCTTCGGGGTCATTTGATGTGTCAAACCTCACTGGGACAAGTAGCCACATGCTGTGCGTAAAGAGGCAGGTAGTGCATGACATCTATACAGGGGATGCCGCATGTTAGATGCCAGTCCTGTGACAGAAAGGAGTCTTTAGCTGGCTCTTATAAAAAAAAAAAAAAAAAAAAAAGAATTCTTATATCAGATAGGTTTTCTCTGTTTGTAATGAAGTTTTGTTGAAATAAAACACAGAAAAGTACGCAAATCATGAATGTACAACTTGATGAATTTTCACAAACTGAACACACCTGTGTAACCCGCATCCAGATCGTGAAAGAGAACATGACTAGAACTCAGAAGCCGCCTGGTGACCTCTGCCAGTGATGGCATTCGCTCCCATAGTCGCGATCCTGACTTAGTTTTGCCTTTTTTCAAACTTTATGTAAATGCACTCACCAAGTGTATCTTCTTGTTTCTGGTTGCTTTTGTTCACCGTGATGTTCGTGAGATCCATCTGCATTGTTATGTGAGTTGTAGGTCTGTCCCTCATAGTAGTGTGGTATTCTTTCATTTATTCATATTAGCTGTCTTCTCCTGTACATGGGCATTTGGGTAGTTTCCAGACTTTGGCTGTGATGAATAAAGCCGATTCCAATGATCTTATACAGTATATACCTTTTGACATGGGTAGGTTTATACCTAGCAGCAGTATTTCAGATATGTTTGCTTTATTTTTCCTAATGCGTTCGTTTGTTGAGTACATAGTTACTGAGAGTCCACTGGGGGCCAAGCTCTGGGGTGACAGACAGGAAAAGCAAGACAAGCAAGGCCTGGTGTAGGGACAGGGCCAGAGAGAGCCATGGGTGAGGGGCAGCTGTTCCAGATAGGCTGTCAAACGTTGACCTTTAAGCAAATACTTGAAGGATGAGAGCAAGCCAGCAGGTAAGGTGCCTGGGGGGCAGCATTCCACGTGGGGGAAGAGCATGCACAGAGTGCTGACGGAAGTTTCTGCTGGCTCCATAGGGGCCTGGTCGGCACGGAGAAGTCCAAATGTTGTCTAGACCCTATTCAAGCTAATGAAGTAATGGCCTGGGACATTGAACTTTCCTTTGTAGGAGTCAGGAGGGAGGGCTGTCTCTGTTTGTTTTTAAAAAATAATCTGAATGATGGAAGACGGTGCACCACAGTGAATTGTTTCACAGAAACCCCCAGGAGAGGACAAGGCAGCATGTACGGGGACTGTGTTCTGTCCTGTCCACAGCTGGCCCCTGGCCTGGCCTACTGAAAGCACCGTGGGCTGTCCGCTTGATGGAGTTGGCTGGATGTGTTGTTAGGGCCGTCTGTTTTGGAGACCAGTACTACCCAGTGGGTTCCTGGTTTTTAGCCAGTGACTCATCTTCCCCAGACCTTCAGGGTCCAGATTCCCAGGCTGGGAGTTTGCCAGGCACGATAGAGCAGTGCCATGCCTCAGGGATAATATAGGGAAGTCTGTTTAGCCAGAGGGGACACCCTGTTTTTAGGAGAAGGGTGGGGTAGTGCTGTAGGCTGAATAATGAGAGATGTGAGCAGGAGGAAATGGCCCAGGGCTGCGGGTGTGGCTCGTGCCAGCTGGCCCTGGCCTCCCTTCCAGAACTATCAAGTATAAAGCCAGCTTGGTGTGAGGCTGTGGTGGGAATGAGAACCACATGGGGGCTGCAGGCTGGACAGCATCCTCTGGTGCTGTCTCTTTCCCTCTTGCTTTGCCTTGTGTCTCATCTTTAATTAAAATGCCCTTGTTAGGAAGTTTTCTAGCTCTGGTGAAAATCTATCCTGACCACAGAGCTGCCACCCCCATAAGGAGGAGGATGTGGAAGGAGACACTAAAACAATTGCAGACTCCCAAGAATCCCCTCCTTGTTGCACTGGTCGGGGACTGGCTGTGGCCACAAGAGCCCTGTGGCTAGTTGCAGTATCTATTTCCCCTCAGAACAGGGGTGCCTCTTGCTTTTCCCCCAGCCCTGTGTCTCTGGCAGCCCTTTTCTGGACTTCTGCTGATTTTTTTTAATGTTTCTTTCCACTCTCCAATTTAATTAGTGAGTAAAGAAGATAGAAGGCTCTTCAGTGTTTAATAAACTTCTTTCAACTATCTTATGGAGCAAGGCTTCAGTCACCCACTGACTTCCTCTCTTTCTGAGGCCCCCCAACCCTCTCTCTTTCTGACGCCCCCCGACCCCCTGTGGCTGAGGAATTGTAAGGCTGACTCTGTTTCTCTCCTCTGCATCTCTTCCTCCCTTCAAAAATCAAATTGCGGTTCTGTTTTTTGTGTGTGTGAATATGACAATCACTGTTGTTAGCGTACAGGTATCCTAAGCATCTGGGTGGCCTTCATGGGTTTCCCCGCCAGCGGCCGCTGACTTGGTCAGACTCTGGCGCACGGTTGGCACTCACCTAGTTGTTGACTTAAAAAGGGCTTCCAGGTTTTCATTCCTAATGGTTTTCTCTTTAGTTCTCACACAGATCTTCATATCCTGCAGCACTTAGCTTGTAAATGTGAAAGTAAAGTTTGATTTCGGTAGAGTTGTCCTCGTTACCTTTTGTTAATGTGATTTGACTATTTTGAGCATTGATCTGGCTGTTTGACTCATAAGATATAATTAGCTAGAAGTGTTCTTCAGTCTACTAGGGTACCCAGATACTCCCCCCCCACCCCCAGGTACTTTTGTTGCAATTAAATAATCAGAAATTTGGTGTTGTGGAGGATCACTTTTATTCTTACTCACATTAGCAGCCAACTATGGAGCATTCTTGAAATGCTCATTGGAAATGCAAATTCTTCATGCAGTTGGGGAAATGAAGTGGTTCTGGCTGCCAGCACTTACTCTGCATTTTTGCCATTCTTTCTGATGGCTGAGGGGAGGGCTCATGACTAAATCCCTCAGCATCTTTATTATGATTTTGGATTTGTACTCGCTGAGAGGAAGGCTTGGTCCCAGGACGTTAACCCTGTGTTGCCAACTGACAGCATGTGGGTGCCTGTGCGATCGCCCTGAGCGTTTTCACTAGTCTTCTTTTCCCCTCGCCTTAAATGAAACTTTGGATTTCCTCTCTCACTTGCTTTATGGCTGATGAATATACTGGGAAGCTTGTGGTGAGGCGAATGAAATGTGCTAAGCCCTTTCGCCCTTTGACTTAGCAGTAGCAGTATGCACTGTTTCCTTTTTGCCTTAGAAGGTTCCTCTGGTTCGCTCTCTTTTCTCTCCTGGGAGTCTTCTCTCATTTTTCCCATCTGCAGAATCCTTGGCCTCATGCATGATGGAGATAAAGGAATTCCTGTGCAGCATGGATGGGGAAGTGGCTCACTCTTGTCGACTGTTTCAGAGAAAGAGAACGAGCCATGACAACCTTATGGAGGGGGTTAAAAACATCATCCTCTCCCCTAGTCAGGCCACTGACATTCCTTTTTCTGAAAGTGAGAATTTTACTTGTAAGACGACTCCTATCATCTGTGGCTCTAGAGACCATCAGGTTGTGTGTGGAGCGTTCAGCCTCTGACCTAAGCTGTGCTCTTCCATGGAGCTGTGTGTACAGCTGGAGCCAGTAGAGAAGCTTTGGGTGATGGCAAGGTGCTCGTGTGTTTTCTCTATCCACAAACAGTGGCTTAATACTGAGTCTGTCCCCTAAGCTGGAGTGGTGGGCTGATTTCATTGTTGTTAAGTATTATGAAAGTTCAAAGTCCTTATATGTACAGTTGCAGCTGTGCTATTTTCTTTCTTTTACTTTTATTGTAAAGCTTATTTTTTTTCCTTCCCCTTTTTGGCTTATACATTTTTGCCAAATAGAACATAGAATTGGAAATGAAGCTTCTGAGTTTGTCCTTAGATTGGTGACCGAGTAGAACCATAGGGTTTCAGAGTTGGAGATCATGGAATCCAGTAACTCTGTGTTTCATTTCTGTGGACTGTGAGGTCACTGGGGACTGTTCTGGTGGGTGGCGATGTGGAGAGACAAGCTGCTTTCAGCACTGTTCCTCTTTCCGGTGGAAATGTGAGAGGGCTTTGAGAGAACTGGTGGGAAATGCCCCGTCAGGGGTATTATGGTGAGAGAGACTGGCACTAGGCCTGGAGAGCTGGAGAATTAGTGGTTGAACCCAGTTAGGGGTTGCAGAACCTCCGAAACAAGACAGGCTCTCTGACTAGTGACAATGAACCAGAGACCCAGGAAGGTCAGTTGGTATGTCCAGACCATGCAATCCATCAGGGGGAGAATTAGGACTCATTCCTGCTGCCTCTTACATTTCAGTAAGAGTTTCTCACCCTCGGCACCACTGACGTTTTAGGCTGGATGATTCTTCATCGTGGGGGCTGTCCTGTGCATCATAGGATATTTAGCAGTGTCCTGGCCTCCACCCCTAGATGCCAGTAGCAGCCCTTCCCCTTCACGTGTGATAGACAAAAATGTCTCCAGATGTTGCCAAATGCCCCTGAAGGGAAAATTTGCTCCCAGTTGAGAACCACTGCTTTAGATGTATATGATGCCCCTTGGAATTCCTAAACACAACATTTATATTAGCATGGCTCCCTTTCCCCTTTTGCTTTGGAATGTAGAATACACAGCTAAAATATTTAGTATTTATCACAGCTCTTATAGTAGCTAACACTGGCTCAAAGGTTATTTATAGGAAAGTTGTCAACATAGTTCTGAATCAACATAGGTCTGAACTGGACTGCATTGTGTTTGGATTGACAGTGTCCCTTAAATGGATTTGATCTTAGTTTTAGTCTTTATTTTGAGATTTTAGATGCTGATGATACTGGCTCTGTTGGCTTGTCTCCACTAAGCAGCTCATACTTTCAATTTTTGCAAATAGCTGTGAATGGGGACAGAATGTAGGTGGGTGGGGATGAAGTCAACACACACTGAAGGCCAAAGACACTTTGGCAATCTGAAAGCCAGTGAAGAATTAGGCCCCCGTTTTGTGAACCTGGGGTCAAGCCTGAGGGAGGACACTCACCAATTTAAACCTATCTCAGTACAGAGCAGATGTGTGGGCAGATTTTAAAATCACCCATGGCCTTATGAGTTGAGTGGCTGTGAACTGTATGGATGCAAAGAGGCAAAGAGATGCAGGTTAGAGACCTGGACTCTGTACCTGAGCCTGCCTACAACTTTCTTGGTCAAGTCACCCAATATATTTGGGCAGTAGGTTCCTTGTCTATAGAAGAAAGGGCAGAGAGAAAATTTTAGCTTCTTGTACAGGGGTAGAGTGCTGAGTGTGCTTAGATTTATGAAACCACAGGATAAACCTAAGACATCTTATTGGAGCCTTAATCTTACTCAGGAAATTTGGAAGACAAAAAGAAAAAATGATTTTCGTATGAAAGTGAGCATGCACATATCGAATAAATGCAAGATTTTGTATGGCATGAAACCAAGCTAGAACACAACTTCATAAATGAAATGAAGGAAACCTCATGCTTGTAGCGAATGGCTTCCCAGTGCTGGGCGGCCCACCCCCTCCTTCTCTCCCTAGTGAAATTCTGGCTGAGAGCTTGAGAATTCCTGGGTGGTGGGATCTCCGAAATTCCTTCCGCATCTACGATTTCTGGTTGGAGCAGAAATATACATCCTTGGCATAGAATCTTGGGTAAGTTTACACTCCTGTCACCAGAGAGGGCCTTAGAAAGAATGACTAACAATAATAAAGGTTGTTTACTTTAAGAATCCAGGCCCAGGAAACTTACTTTAAGTTTTCCTTCCCTCCTTTTGGTATAATCAGAAAGCGTTTGGCTTCCATTCTGCAGGAATGTGAGCCTGTAACCAAAAAGGAGAACTGGATGGACCTCGTTTTGGTGTAGTACCTTGAGAGCTTAAACACTGTTACCTGGGGCTGGCCCGGTGGCGCACTGCTACAGTGCGCCGCTTGGGAGCGCGGCGGTGCTCCTGCCGAGGGTTCGGATCCCACATACAGACCAGCCGCTCACTGGCTGAGCGAGGTACGGGTGCAACACCGAGGGTTGCGATCCCGTTGCCGGTCATGAAAAAAGACAAAAAGGAAAAACAAAAAAAAACCACTGTTACCTAAGAGTTTGCCAAATCTAGGAAATGTGCTGGAGGGATAGCATACTGGTTTAAATTTCTTTGAAATACCTGTAACAGAATGGTGCCAAGGGGGTTGGCTTGTGGGGTCAGTGTGAAAGTTAAAATATCTGACTTCCCCCTCAGCTGGGATTTGGTGAGCTGGGGAAAGTTAGGATGTTAAGACTCCATCCAGTCAGGTTTTGTTTCTGAAATTATTTGATGTTAGAAAGGAGTTGTTTTTCACTGTTTATATTCATGTTGGGTCTTGAGAAACTAACGTCAAAGGTTTCTGATGGACACTTATCCCCGTGCTGTTTTCTCCAGAGAAATAAGGCCAGTGCAAAAAAAACCCACTGTTACCTAAGAGTTTGCCAAATCTAGGAAATGTGCTGGAGGGATAGCATACTGGTTTAAATTTCTTTGAAATACCTGTAACAGAATGGTGCCAAGGGGGTTGGCTTGTGGGGTCAGTGTGAAAGTTAAAATATCTGACTTCCCCCTCAGCTGGGATTTGGTGAGCTGGGGAAAGTTAGGATGTTAAGACTCCATCCAGTCAGGTTTTGTTTCTGAAATTATTTGATGTTAGAAAGGAGTTGTTTTTCACTGTTTATATTCATGTTGGGTCTTGAGAAACTAACGTCAAAGGTTTCTGATGGACACTTATCCCCGTGCTGTTTTCTCCAGAGAAATAAGGCCAGTGCCTGGCAGACAGCAAAGGAACCCCTGCGAATGAAGCGCTTGTCCAGAAAATGGCTGCTGTAACCATTTGTCCACAGTTACCTTTTGTGGGGCAACTTTGCTATATGATGTAATAAAGATAATTGATAATGTTTTCATGAAAGAAGGAGTAGGTGGTAGTGGGGTTTTTCTTTGTCTTTTCTTGGCATGTAATTAAACAGAGATTGGACCAAATGAGAAATGTTGGAAAGAAGATTCCAGAGGCGTCTTGAGTGGGGTCAGATATTGCTTCCTTATTTTATTTGGAGCATGTAAGCAGACTTCTCATCTGACATGAGTGAGAACATTGCCATTTCTATCTGTTTATAAGCAAATGCGTTTTCTTTTTTTTTTTTTTTTTCCTTTTTGTCTTTTTTCGTGACCGGCAACGGATTACAATGAATCAGAGCAAAAAATGTGTGAGTGGAGGTGTCTCAAAATAAATATATGGCTTTTGGGTGGATTTATAAATTTCTTTCATAGTGCTACTTACCCAGAATCTGCTCTTTATACAGAAAAGTGTGCCCTTGCATTCTGAAGTCCCGTGTTCTTTAATTGGTCCCAGAGGAACACTGGAGTTTGGTTGTTCATCCATTGGGAAATAGAGCCTGAATAGATGGGCCGATGCGATTGAATGCTTCGTGCTGGTGGAGTGTGTGAAGAAAAATGATCCCTTTGTTCAGGCTGCTCGTGTGCTTGGCTTGACTCTGGAACTGGCATTTTGAGAGCCACCCACAAGCAACTTGAAGTGTTAAGGCAATTTGTAGGTGTTTGAGTCCTCCACGTCTACTAAGGTTTATGTGGGATGCTATATATAGGGCACAAAGGTAGAGGCAGTGACTCCCTTGTCTTCCAGGAACTCGTTCTAGTGAGGGGGAGAGGCACCCAGAAGGCAGCCCGCTGGCATGAGGTTTCTGACAATGGGACAGAGATTGGGAGGATCCGAGGGGTCATTTGGAGCCTGGGGGGATGTGATCTGGGCTTTGGGGGAAAGAAGATTTGTAACAGATGTGGTGGGGAGGGGCTGTCCTGGAAGGAATGACTTGTGCACAGACCCCGAGTGGGTGAGTAGGAAGGCAGGATGTGGTGGTGGCAGGGGAATCCCAGACACCAGACATGGGGACTGATACATGTGTCTGTAGTGAGGAAGGTGGGAATAGGGGCTGAGTCAGGGGAAGTCAGATGAGAGTCTAAAGAGGAAAGGCCCCCTAGCCCAAGTAAGGGATTTGAACTTTATCCTGAGCGCAGTGAGGAAGGTGGGAATAGGGGCTGAGTCAGGGGAAGTCAGATGAGGGTCTAAAGAGGAAAGGCCCCCTAGCCCAAGTAAGGGATTTGAACTTTATCCTGAGCGCAGTGGAAAATGTCATGCACAGGGGAGAAGGAAGAAAGGAGGTGGAAAAAACCATATTTCGAGCAGGGCAGAAAGGCCCAAGAAGGAAGAAAAGACCTGTGTGTCAGGTTCTCCTCCCTGGGCTGTGGTCTGGCTGATTGATGGCGAAGCTGGGCTGCCCACATGTGCTAGACCTTTAGGAAAGACAGTTGGATTTTCCCTTGTATCTTTATTACAGTCTTGAGTTTTCAAACCTGCATGTGAGATCATTGAATTATGCTGGACTCTTAGGGAAGAGGTCCAATCACCGTTCTCCCTCCCCAGACTGTCGTTGGTAGTAGTCACCTGCCAAATCTTCTGTAAAGAGTCGTCTTTCCCCTCTTCTCCCCCTTTCCTTATTGTAAGTCTCCTGGGCACCTAGTAAGTGCCGGGGGTGGCAGAAGGAAAGGCAGTCCTAGGGACTTTGGCAGATAGGTGAGACAGATGACTCCAGGACAGTGTTAAGAGGCTGTGGAGGGTTTTCCCTGAGAAGGACATTGCAAGGGAGCTGCCTAAGATTGTGGCTGGCGAAGACCACCCAGCTGCGGGAGGTGACACAGGTGACTGCTGACTTCAAAAAATTCTATCTTCACGTGGGATCTAAAGCTTCTTTCAAATGGTGTAGCCTCTAAGTGTGGTAAAGATTTTGGGTTTTTTGTTTAGTCTCCTGTCTGCACCCCTGCACCACTTTGGGGCAGAACAAAGATGATTTTATTATGTTGTGGAAACATTTAATAAAGAAATCCTTCATCCATATGTGTCAAGTATTGCCTATAGAGTAAGTTAATAATGCCCTAAAATTACTTTTGCTACTTTAAAAAATGTATATAGGGGCTACTGGGACTAATGAAATATTCATTTAAGAGCATTTTTGTCTTGATATATCCCCTCTAGGGATTCCAAAAGAACAATGACTATTCTGTTTTGAGGAGGTGTCTGCAAAACTTGTAGACCTCACAAGGTACTTCTTTTGTCCTCTGCCAGTGCTTAGCACATGGCCTGGCACTTAGGTGTACGATAAATAGATGGTGTGGGGCTGTGTCCCAGAGCTCATGCACACATCTCACCCTGATCCTGTAGGATTGCATGCAATTCCCAGTGTCCAGCATCTGCCGCAGGCCACTCTCAGGGCAGCTGGCATGATGATATTGGGGGTAGGGGCACCGTGAGGCCTGGAGCACGTGGCCTTTTTCTGCCCCCATTCTCGGAAGCATGTGAGGGTCCTGCTAGATTGAGTCACCAGGAATTAAAGTTTAGCACAGTGTAGTGCCCTAGAGATGCAGGGATGTTATCAGAGGATCCACTTTCAGTCCTGGGCCAGGCCTCTTGATTAAAAGGAATGAGCCGGTGGATGTAGTGACTAATGCCTGAGGATAAGCCAGGGTCTCACTCTTGCAGAGTTTCAGCCCCCTCCTTGGCTGAGGAGCCCAGGTCGGCAGATTGTCTGGGTTAGACATCAAAGAACTACCTTTGGAATCTGTTTCCTGACTTGGCCATCCTCCCGCATGGGTCCCATCGGGTGGAAACAGTGACTGTGTCTGTAAGTGAGAGCTCAGAATTTGAGAAGGACCCTCTTATGCACAGTCTCGGTGGGAGAGGGGCATGAGATCATTTTGTTCCCATGTTAGTTCCTGAAACCCTTTGTCCTTCTGGAATTGGCAGGCCCTGACTTTCCCTGAGCTCTTAGTAGTGGTTTCCCTGTAAAGCTATTGTTTTGAGTCAATCAAGAAGAATGTTGGGCTTGCATGTGCGTGTGTGTGCTCGAACGCACGCACGCGCACACACACACACACACACACACGAAAGCCATGCCCATATTGAGCTCAGGAAAGACAGCAGAATCCAGTGACATGTTTTACTTTTGAGGAAGGTGACACATTAGAGAGTGGGTTTTGTATTCTTAATGTGGTTTTTACTTTTGTACACTGTAGACTTGAGCTAGGAGAAGAGCAGAAGAGACTTTGAGCAAGAGATGAGGGACTAACATACTTCCTTCATTAGGCATGTGCTGCTCCTGTGCTTCAGCCCTGCACTGGGTATGAGGTACAGCCTATCCAAAACCAGGTGAAAATGTTGTTTGATGTCATAGAGCCAGTTTTTGGCTGTTGTAACTAAATAAAAATGACAGCTTTTTCTACTAGTGAGATTACAAAAAGTTGTTTGGATGACATGCTCTTGCTCAAGTTATTAGGAAAGCAGCGTGCTTGTCTTATTTGGTCGATAATATTGGTAAGTGTGGGAGGGGCGAGGCATCGAGATGCACTGGTCATGTCTGCATGCCTTTACCCTGTTGCTCTGGCCAGTGGATGGCCTGACCATTTATTGAATAAACAGAATTCTCATGAGGAATGTTTGTGTGCAGCTGAGGACGGACGTGGCCCAGTGTTCCTCCAGTCTCTGCAGAAGTGTCTTGTTCTTTGTTCCTTTGCTAGCTGTTAAGGATAACTTAATGAGATTGTTCCTGGTAACAGAACGTACCTCAGGAAATAGGCCTGCAGAGCGTGTAAGAGGAAAGAGCATTGGGTTCGCAGAATCCCACATTGCTTTTCCCAGACTGATGGGCAGCGTCGGAGATCTGCGTGGCATTAGCCCAGAGCACAGGACTGTCCCAGGGTGTGGACTTTAAAAATGAAAATGTATTTATAGAGGGTTCTCTGGGGCCAGACTTCTCACTGTTCCTTGTCAGGCCGCACCCCTTGACAAGCTCTGGGCTCATGTCAGTTTTATTGGTGAGTCTTAAACTAGGGCTGAGAAGAATTTCAAGAATAACTCTTGGAGGTCCCTGTCACTGACAAATCTTTTTTTAATGCTTTATTGTGATATGCATACAGAGAGTATATAAAATGTATAGGTATAGTTTAAAGAGTAAAATGAATTCCCATGGAGTCAACAACCCGTTTATAAATATAAACTTAGCTTCCCATCCCCTCAGAGGTGACAAACATTTCAACATTTTGTTTTAGCTGATTTTTGCTTTTCTTAATTCTAGTACCTGTGTGTGCATTTCTTGACAACATGTACATTTGCTTATCATTATTTTAGTTGTGAAAAACTGGATACCAAGCACAAACCTAGCTTTGTAAGGGAAGGTCCCTGTTGAAATGGCGAGATGAAGGGTCCCAGGAGGAGCAGAGGGCTAGAAAAGAGTTGGGGGCTTTATTAACTGAAGAGTCCTTTTCTCACCATCAGTGTTACAATAAGCCACTTTCCTCACTGGTCCCACACACTTTCCTTGTGTGTCCCTTTGTAAATGGGGTTGCCATTCACAACTCCATTTACAAAGGGATTGTAGGAGGTTCAAAGAGAATTATAAAAGAAGACTCCTTATAACATGTTAATTTAGCAGGGGTCCTTAACATGAGATACAGAGCAAAATTCCAGGGAGCTCATGAATCCCTGGAAACTGAATGCATAACTTTCTCTATGTTCTCCTTTTGGGTGAAAGGGCCCATCATATTTTCAGAGGAGCATGTGACCCTACTCTACCCTCTTACCTCCTCAATAAGAATAAGGAATAATCTGGACATTATGGTAGGGTTTTTTGATTTTGTTTTTTAAATAGATCCTGGGACTGTTGAAGGTTCGAAATACACTTGGTTTGCCCACATCAGAGTCTTGGTTGGCTTCTTAGTTTGAGAATGTCTAACTGTTGAAAGACACTGAAATGAGCAGTATCTTATACCCTGACTTGTTGGGGTGGAATCCTTGGCCATGCTGTGGATGGTCTAGCAGCCTCTGCATTTTTTCTGAAATCTGCATCTGCCTCTCTTGACCCAGAATAACTAGAATGTGAAATGGAAAGAAAAAAAAAAAAAGAAAAAGAAAAAAACTGGAACGGTTGCTGTAGTTTCAAAACAAATGACCTCATCTGCCTAAATTCTACTTTATGTAAGAGAAACCCTAACTTTTACCTTATAAATAATAATGGACCTTTGGGGAAACAGATCCAAATACCATTTAGTGAGGGTGGGGGCAGATTTGTCACTGCTGGAGTGAACTCCCTAGAGACAGAATGCAACCATTGTTAGGCCAACTTAGTTGTAGTTTCCTAAGAGATATGTTCATTTAAATTTATGATGACCGATATTCCCTTCTTCAAAGTAGGCAAGTAATTATACTTTGCATAAGCCGACTTCATGTGAAGTATTTTCAGTTCTATTCCAGAAGTGTAAAGGAATTTTAGAATTTTGTAGTTGAAGGACACCTGAGGTTTATGTGGCCCACGCTCCTCAGTTTACAGGTGAGCTGGCTGAAGGTCTCCAGGGTTAGGTGCGATGAGCCCCAGCTTGCATCGATTTGTCAGGCCAGCTGGAACTAGCATCCAGGAGGAAGAGGCAACTGTTTAAATGATTATGTTTAAATACGTAATTAGATGAAGATTTAATAAAACAGCCAAACCATAATCAGAAGCCTTGTTTCCTAGAGAATTAGCATTTTGATCATCCATTCACTTCGCCAGAATGAAACAAGGGCAACAGTCTTAGGCTACCAACCTTTGAAATGTACTAAAGTCTATGATCTTAGAGGGTTTTCTGGGAGGGGTTCTGGTCTGGGGGTCTGTAAACCTGATGTATGGAAAAGTTTTCCTTCTCGCTCTGTGGTGTTCTTTACATCTCGTAAATTCAGATTTTTTTAAAAAGTCTTTAGGTTTTCCGTCTAACTTTTTTTGATTTTTCTCCTGCTCAAATGTGAATAGTTCTGTTTCTTCTTTAACTTTGTTTTTGAAGAAAACCAGGAGTTTCAGTTTGGCTGGTGCAAGTTTTTTGGGATTAAGGAGAGAGAACTAGAGGAACGGTTAAGATTTGGAACTGCAGGCTGCTCTGTCTCTTCTTCTCAGTTAAGAGCCAGACAGAATAAGAATAACATTTGCTTAGAACTGAGTTTTCTTAGGAAGGTAATTTGCAGGTAAAAGTTAAGCTTTATAGACTTGATTCTGCAATTCTGTTTCTGGCCTTGCCATTCCTCGCTGCTAATTTTGGGCAAGGCCTGTCTTCTGAATCTTGGCTTTTCTCGTCTGTAAAAAGAGAGGCTTGGACCTGATTATTTCCAAGGGCCCTTTGCAGCCATATGTCTGGACTCCACGTTGGGGGATTTGCAGGGAGAGACTGCTCCAGAGGTGCTGCTGGTGGGATGCTGTCCCTTCCCAAAATTGAAGGCAGAGGGATTGCCAGCTGTGTCTCTGCAGTGCTCTGAGACCTCTAACCCTATGTGACATTTTCCTTTTCCACTCTTGTTATTATCTGAAGCCCGTGTGCCTGTACTGACCCATGTCATTTGTGTCTTCTCTGCCAGTGTGCTGCTGCAGGGTAACATCTGGACTGGGCTCCCTGCCCCTCGGATGCTCAGCTGCCCATAAGTTCCTGTATCAACTTGCTGAAGACAGTGAGTAGTCTCCTCCTTTCTACTTGACAAGCGACTCTCAACCTGTGGATTCTCTGCCCCTCGGATGCTCAGCTGCCCATAAGTTCCTGTATCAACTTGTTGAAGACAGTGAGTAGTCTCCTCCTTTCTACTTGACAAGCGACTCTCAACCTGTGGATTCTCAGGGTTGGAGGGGTTGTGGCCAGTGTTACAGAGTCTAACCGGGTCTGGCTGCTGGACCCCTTCCCTCTACAGCCAGCCTCTCTCACACCGAGGAGGTGGCAGCTGTGACTTCAGGCATGGCTTTTCTGTCCCCCCGCAGCAGTCATAATGTTCGTGGGCCTTCTGAATCTGCCTCCTTGGAGCTTCTTTGTTCCATGGCCAGAGCCAAACATACAATTGCTGATGCTCTTCTAAGCCGTGTCATTCAGTCCCCTCTTTCACAGTTCTCCAGCCACAGTGGCCGTTCTTTACTGGCTTGCGGGAAAACACTCTTTATGGTGACAAATGCAGGTGCCTGCCCTCACCTTGACATCCGCTTCCCTGATGTGTGCCTCCTTGCCCATCGTGTTTCATTGCCACCCCCTGTCGAGAGGCCTTATCTGACCACCTTATTTAAATAAGTGTGCCCCTACCCCCAGGTGTTTTCTCTCTCAGCTCCTTGCTCGCATATTTCTTTGCACTTGTGACAGGATAGGTCTGTTCAGTCAGTTGATAGATGGCCTGTTCATCTGTTTATTCATTCAACACATATTTGTTGAGTATTTACTATGTTCCAGTGGCTAAGATGGGCACAGTCTGTGCTGTCATGGAACTTCCAATTCACGAAGAAAGATGAGATCAAGTAACAACCTAAGTAAACTATCACAACCCCTAACTGGGTAGACTGCTTT
Organism: Galeopterus variegatus; assembly: GCF_000696425.1. Lineage (NCBI taxonomy): Eukaryota > Metazoa > Chordata > Mammalia > Dermoptera > Cynocephalidae > Galeopterus > Galeopterus variegatus. The sequence continues at coordinate 191,131 of NW_007727543.1, forward strand.
GTTCCAAACACGCTGAAGCAGTGCCACCTAGGCATCTTGTTAAAACATGGTTCCTGATTCAGTAGGTCTGGGTGGGGCCTGAGGTTCTGCCCTTCTAACCAGTTCCAGGTGATGCTGATGCTGCAGGTTTATAGACCACACTGGAAGGAGTAAGGCTCTAAAGTTCTTGATGCAACAAGATTTGTACTTGAGTGTGACTCCTGGTGAGAACTGCCTTGGTGTGTGTGTGTGTGTAAGGCCACCAGAGACCCAGCAGCCTTTTGGTCTCCTCCAGCCGTGAGAGACTGAGAAGTATGGGAACCTGTCAGCATCAATTGTATCTGTGTGCTTGTACCTCATTGTGGTTATTGTAGGTTGTGGTTTTGCTCTTGAACCCTCCCTTAAATATTATGCCTTTCAGATTCATGCAGCGAAATCCTTTGGGTCTCTATAGGGTGCACACTGTGTAAATCAGCATTTCTGAAAAGATGGGAGGGTGTCTGAAAGGGTGTTTTTATTTCTAAGAGCAGGCTGTGTCAGCGGGGCTCACGTGGCACTTGTAGTGGGGTGTTGAGAAGAGAGATCATATTGAAAGCTACGAACTGACTGCAGAAACCTTAGAGCTAGTAGAGCGAGGGTGTGAGGGGAACGGGAAGGCAGGGCTCAGGGCACCACTGTGAAAGGGGAGTCTGGAGTCCAAGCAGTGAATTGGCCCCACGGTTGTGCTCTTGACATATGGGTGTCTTGTCTTAGGCTCAGCACTACCAAGCTGCTGCAGTGGACCCTTTCAAAAATCTTTAGTGTTTGTGAGCAGCTAAATCAATTCTCCACCTGAAGAGTTAACAGTTCTAGCAGGCGTTTATGGAGTACTTACAGTGTACTAGGCGTTGGGCTAAGTGCCTGGCACACGTTCTTGTAACTTAACCCTCCCTGCAGCCCGGGAGGCAGGTGCAGCCACTGTTGCATGGAGAACGAGACTGTGGTGCAGGGATGAAGGAATTCGCCCCAGGTCACACACGGAGAGTGTCAGAGTCAGGATCCAGCCTGGACTGTTGGGCCTCGAGTGGGGCTCATCCTCCTTTTAGCTTTTACCACCTGGATTATGGCTAGGATGGGATTTTACCATGAGTGGCGAGACTAGGTTGCTGATCAGTTGCAACCCAGGTTATTTCCTTCCCTCTTATCCTCCTCCAGCGTATCCCCAGATATGGCCCTTCCCTGTGGGCAACTTTAAAATGTTGCTTCTGTAGCTCTTTGGCCCCTTGACTTAAGGGAGGAACTTGGACAATGTGGGGCAGAAACGAATAAGGAAGAGAGAGTGCGTGTTCATTCTGGAGGCGGATTTCTTGCTCTGCCTCTGTGGGAGCAGTTCTCTGGGTGACTGATTTTGTTGGTGGTCTGGAGTTCCAGTGGTATGACCTAGTCCTCGATGGCTCACAGCTGGGAGGGAGGAGGCGAGGGGTGAGGGGCCGATTCAGTGTGTTCTGAAAACCATTTTCTGTCCACTGTGTGGGATTTCTGTATCAAAGACAACCTTCAAATGACCTCGCTCTGCTCAGGGTTATTTTGTCTATTCTGTATCAGATATAGAGTTCTAGCACCTTCTGGGTTTTATGTTTTCCATTAGGCTTCTCAATTTCGGTTTCATGTATGTGCTCAGTTCTGGGTTGGGCTAAGCCACTTACCACATACAGAATTAAGTCGAACCCATTTAGCCAGGCTTCTATGACTAGGTACGCACTCCAATTCTTACATGTTAGTCAATGGCAGACAGGAGCTGTGCTATTACTCTTGTATTGCAAACTCTGTTACTAAATCCATGCCTATATCTCCCTCCTGGAATGTTGCGATGCCCATCCAGTGATGGGTTGGAATCAGATCTCAAAGGTGTCTCTTTCTTGCTGCTTTAGACTCTGCGGGTTAAAGCTGTTTTTCCTTCCAAAGTCAAGGCTTCAGAACTAGTGGGAGTTGGGTTTAACTCCCAGCCGTGTAGTGTGATGACATTATGCCTTTGTGCATTTACCTGGGCCTCAGTTTCTCATAGAGGCACCAATGACTAGTAACCTCTATGCTCTGGGCCTGTTTGCTCAAGCAAAAGGAGGGAGATGATTTTTACTCCATGGGGTTGTTTTAGATATATGCTATTAGACTACTGCATTCTTATCCTGGCCATTCATCCTCCAAGGACTGAGAAGTGTCCCCTTCCACTTATGTCTGGCTGTTCCCTTTACTGGAGCACTTTCCCATTCAAAAAGCCAACTTCTTTGTCTTTAGACACTGAACCCCTTGAGGGCAGGGATTCTGCTTCATCCGTCCTGGTATCCCAGGGCACAATGCTGGACCTTGGGCTGAATGGACATTTGTTAAATAAACCCAAGAAAGGAACATCTTCCTTCCATTATGCTTACTAAAGCCAACCTAGCTGAAGAGCGATGACTGCTTGCTGCTGCTGAATCCTTGAGCAAGCCCTAGGCAGAGTAACGGTGGTCAAATTGGTCTGCTGCAGTTACGTGCCTGCAGGCATGACGAAAATAGACGGTAGGTGTTTCCTTGCCTTTGGTGGACTTCGCGAGTAAAGACATCTTGGGGTCTTCAGTTATTTGGGATAATTGGAGAGAGCATATGGGGTGAAGATGTTGGATGAGTATCTAAAAAAAAAAGTTCTTTCCTCTCGCACAGGTTGTTTGTATTTCTTTAAAATGTCTTCTTTACAAAATTATGAAAATAACTTACAACCTGCTTATTTTTTTTAAAAAGACAAAGAAAGAAAAAGGCTTATAAAAAGAGAAAGCAGCTTTCCTCATAATGGTGTCATCACACTGGTAGCCCCAGTCCAGCCTTCTGGGCCTGTGCTGCCTGCCTTTGGGTTGCCAGACTTGGGACTGTCCCTTCTTATTGTGGGCTGCTCTTTTCTTCTTTTTCTGTGTGGTTTTTTTTTTTTTTTTAATCACTATGCAGTATAGATTTTAGCTTGCTGGGGACAGAGACACAAGCCCTTTTCCCTTCAGCTGCATTGCTCAGCAGTATTCATATACTTAATGTTTTGCCTTCTTTGCCTCCTGTCTCTTCCTTAAGGGAGGTTTCTCGGCCATTCTCCCCACTTCAAAAGGTCTCAAGCCCAGAGCCAGCACTGCTCACAAGGCAGGTGGAACGGGGGGCACAGAAGGATTTGCCTGCAGCCTATGGTCGAATACCTGTAGGTAACCCCATTCCAATAAACCAGGGTGTTCCAATCCATTTATTATTTTATTACTTTGTCTGAAATTATGGGTGCATAATGACATCCTATCACAACTTTCTTTAAAAAAATATTTTTTATTGATACATTGTACATATTTATGGGGAACAGAGTTATATTTCCATACATGTGTACAAAGTGTGATGATCAAACCAACCTCTCCCTATTCCCCATTCTGCTTCCCCTTCCCATCCTCTAGTAACCACAATTCTACTCTCTACTTTTATTTATTTTATTTATTTATTTTTTTGTCTTTTTGTCTTTTTCCGTGTCCGGCAACGGATCGCAACCCTCAGTGTTGCCCCCGTACCGGACCGGGGACCGGCAACGGGATTGCAACCCTCGGTGTTGCTCCCGCGCCTCGCTCAGCCAGTGAGCAGGAACCGGTCTGTATGTGGGATCCGAACCCTCGGGCGGGAGCGCCGCCATGCTTCCCAAGCGGCGCACTTATCCAGTGCGCGACCGGGCCGGCCCCGCAAGTTATTTTTTATATATATATATATATATAT
>NW_007727543.1:194866-208646 GCF_000696425.1 Galeopterus variegatus
GCTCTTGTGAGGGTGCATGCTATCCAGCTGTTGGTGGAATGAAGAAGTGGGAGTTCCAAATCAGCTCCACCCTAAACCCATCTTGACAAGAGCCTTGAGGCTTGCATGGGCCTTAATAGTGAGACAGCATAGTAGTCAGGACAGTAGCTGTCTCCCTCAGATGTTTTGTTCAATGGAAATATTTCAGTGATAAACAGACCCTCCAACTCCCTTCTGAGCGCAGGGGTAATCAGTTCAGTAGCTCCTGCTGCATAGCGGGGGAAGTCACCACACCTAGGGATTACATTTGGCAGTGTGTCTTTGGCCAGCTGCGTGGCTCCCAGGAGACAAAAGGACAGTTGCGTGGAGAAGGTGTCAGGGAAAGTGGCAGGGGTGGAAGTAGGGAGGAGGTGACCCTTGTGCATCAGCTGAATTCCCAGGGCTGAGTTTCAGCCCTGAGTTCACTGTCCAGCTGCTGCTGCAGGGGCCTGCGGTGGTGAGCGTGACTCAGAAATCTGGACCGAGGCTGTGGTGGTTTCAGTGCAGAATCCAAGGAAGAACCAGAGCCTATCGGGTGGGTGTGGTTGCGGGGGGAAGTTTACTGACAAAATAAAGACTTGCAGACTTGGATGCTAGTGCTCTGGGTCGCCGGAGTCTGCCAATTACTTAGTAACTTGGGACAAATTTTATTTTTATTACTTAAAAAAAGAAATATAAGAGCTCTGGTAGCAAAATATTATACAAAACAAGGGCAGATGGCAGCAAACAGGTTCAGCTGATGTAGAAGTCATTTATTTTGTGAATTAATTATCTTTAGAGATCATCTGGCCAAGTGGCCATGGTTTTTCCAGCAATGCCCCAGGGGCTTCTGTGAGGCCAAGAGGTGGATTCTGGGCTCCACTAACCCAATGTCTCAAAAAGGATGAAAACCCACTTATTTCTGATGATGGAATAGGATCTGTATTGCTTTCCCTTGTTGCTGTTGTAACAGATGAGTATACATTTAGTGGTTTAAGACAAAGCTATTATTATGCAATTCTGTAGATTAGAAGACCCACACACGTCTCACTGGGCTGGAATCAGGAGTTGGGGACGGCTGTGTTCCTCCTGGAGGCTCTAGGGAAGAATTCATTCCTTTGCCTTTTGCAGCTTCTAGAGGACATACCTGCGTTCTTCCATCTTCACATACAGCTATGTTGTGTCTCCCTCTGACCACAACTAGGAAAGGTTCTCTGCTTTTAAGGACCTTTTGTGACTACTTTGGGCCCACCTGGATGATCCAGGATAATCTCCTTATCTTGAGGTCCTTAACTTGATGTATGAAAAGTCTTTTTTGTCATGTAAAGTAATATATCCACAGGTTCTGGAGCTTAGGATGTAGACATCTTTGAGGACAAGGGTCAGACAAGTGGGTAGTTTTTACCAGGCTTGCAGGGGCCAGGAGTGAGTGGCTGAAGCAGGTCTAAGGATCCAGGTCTCCTAGTGGGTTTGGGCCTTGGTCCTCTCCTTCGTGCCATTTGCTGCACTTCATGATGCCTGGTGGCATGGCCTATGTCACAGGCTGTACCCTTCATTGCATGCAGTTTGCCCCTTCCTACGGGAAAAGGGTAGAAGTGCAGGGTGGGGCTGAGAGGGTGGGGCTGAGAGTCCGGGTTCTGAGAGCTGTATCTTGCTGGGGGAATAGTTTGTGTTGTCTTTTTATCCTATTGTAGTAATAGGGGTCTGTTCTGGTTTGTTTTGGTGTGACTTGTCAAGGTTCCTTGTGGACAGGGAACAGAGACCCAGGCATGCTAACTTAAATGAAGTGGATGGGGACTCTACCCCTGCCCCTTCCCTCCCAGAAGCAGCTCTTGGAGGTTTCTGTGTGTGTAGTGCCCTACCCCCCTGCTTATTTAAACCGGATAAGCTCCTTTGCCTGCATTTGTTATGAGATCTCATACCTGAAACTCTCCTCTGTTCTGCTCCTTACGGCTTTCTGGCTCAGTCTGTGCATCTTAATTTCTAATTCCTGGGGTCTCACTCTGCATGGCTGAACTTGGGCCAGGTGTCCACTTGTTTAGTGGAAGAGAGGCACAGTCACCTGGGTCAGTGGGTGGTGACACATGAGTTTAATATGGGGGCCTTGCCTTGTTTCCACAACATCTGTGGAATACTTTGTGCAAACTGAATTTATTTCAAAAGAAAGTCTTTTAAAACAACTACAAACTTACAGAAAAGTTGGAAGAACACAAAGAACTTCTGTATAGCACCACCTAAATTCATCAATTTTAAACATTTTGCTACATTTGCTGTATTATTCTTTGTATTACATGTTGTCTTTTCTGAACCATTTGATAGTTATACACATCATACCCCTTTACCACTAAATACTTCAGCATGTGTTTTTTAAGAGCAAGGGCATTCCTTTTTATAACCACAGTTCAATTAGGAAAACAGGACATGTGATGCTATTACTATTATTCGTGTGTGTGTGTGCGCGCGCGCGCGCGCACCAGGCTGGTAAGGGGATCTGAACCCTTGACCTTGGTGTTACAAGGCTGCACGTTACCTGCTGAGCCAACTGGTCAGCCACAACACTTACTTTTTAATTTATTTTTTGGTGGCTGGCTGGTACAGGGATCTGAACCCTTGACCTTGGTATTATAAGGCTGTGCTGTTACCAATTGAGCTAACTGGCCAGCCCTTAATGCTATTATTGAGTATGTAGTTCATATCCAAGTTTTGCCACTTTCTACAGTAATGTCCTTTATAGCATTTCTTCTCTCTGCTCTAGGGTCAATCCAGGATGATCTAAATTGCACTCAGTTGTCATGTCTCCAATCTCTTAATCAGGAACAGTTCCTCTGCTTTTCCTGATCACTCATGACATTGCTATTTTTGAAGAGTACAGGCCAGTTATCTGGTAGCAATGTGGGTTTTATGATATTTCCTCACTATTAGATTCCTCACAATTATGTGTATTTTTGGCAGGAATGTAATGTAAATAATGTTTTGCATCTTTGTCAGGACATCACATTAAGAGACACATGATGTCATTTTGTCCCATTATTGGTGAGGTTAGCTTCTAACCCTTGGTTAATGTGGTATGGAATTTGCATAATTTATTTTATCTGTTCTACAGGAATTGCACATTTAAAATCAGGGCATCCTCCTCCTCCAAAGTTGTGTCTGGTTTGTAAGTGCTTTTTGTCTATCGGATTTTCTTGCTCTCTGCAGGGTATGCTCTTCCATACAGGTAAAAGGTCTAATGTCCATCTGCAGAGAGTTCATTGAGAGGGATAAATGGCCGGAGATTTGAACTGAGCATTATCTCTGCCCCTGTGGCAACAGTGAGGTCCGTCCTGGAGATAGACGTATAAGTGCAGTGTTCACAGTGGGTTCCCTTTGACTGTACCTGACTCTCTTGGCTACCTCGGAATTTCCTAGGAGTGGAAAAAATAGATCAGGACACGGAGAAGTCTCTTCCTAGCACACATTTGTCAGTTGTGTAACTGCGTAACTGCCAAAGGCAGTAGTCCAGGCTTCTGCAACTGCATCTTCTCCCTGCGAATCTCTTTTCTTCTGACACTGGCTGGTTGGGCCGATTTGGTTTGTCCAGCTTGCGTGATGTGTGCATACCAGTCTAGTAAGACCCACCATGGCTGCTCTTTGATTATGGGATTCTTTGTAGAACTGGCTCTTTGGACTCAGACGCTACGATGCGGGAAGGATGTGCACAGAGCTCTGGAAGTTTTCAGTTTGATTATAGCCGATATTATCCTAGGTCAGTACTTCTCAAACTTTTTCCAGTTGATAAACTTTTACATTGGGCATTTGACCTTGCTGACACCTGTACCTGTTGTTCTCATTTGCTTATAGAAGCAAACACAATGAACACAGGTAATCCACCTTAGGATTAAGAGAGAAAATGGTACTTTGGAAAGTGAAATAGAACAGGATCACAAAAAATAAACGTACATTATGAACAACAGTATATCTTGACTATCCTAAAGCTGGGGGGAGGGGACATATAAAGGAGTATGACCCAGTCCTCGACCTCAGGGAGCTTGAGGACTGCTTGGGGTTGGGAACCAAAAATAAGAAATGGCATACGTGAGATGTGATAAATTACCTAAGATTGGCACAGAGTTGCTGAAGGAGAACAGCTGTTGGTGGGAATGGGAATGGGAAAATCTAGGCTGGAGTGGTCAGGAAAGGCTTGACCAAGCAATGGGTCAGAGCTGAGCCTGGGAGAGTGGGGTGGGGACGTGAGTTGTTGTTAAGACAATGGCAGTTGTTACAGGCTTATGATTTGGTAACAAAAGTTCACCCTTGCAGACCACCCGTAGGATCCACTGGGACTAGACTGTGAGAATCACTGCAAAATGGCCAGAATTTGTGTTTGTGGGGGAATTTGAGTAATTGTTGAATGACTACCCAGCATTGCCAATCAAAACAAAACTTGTATGAGACCAATTTTCAAATTCTGTCTGATGAAACATAAACAGCAAGACTTTATAATGTAGTGTTATTGTGTGAGTGATTATTTTCAGAGGACAGTGACCAGCCAGATGGCTCCTGATTGATTTCAAAACATTAACAGAGCCTAGCACTGTGATAGCTTCTGATTTATCCCCAAAAGACAATAAGAATATGAATGTTCCCAGACTAATAAGACACAAATGCCATGAGTGGTTAAATATATAAGCAAAAAATGCAAAACTTCTTGAAGAACAGACATGTAGACAGGGGTCATCTTTTTCCCCTTTTAATTTTCACTAAAATAGTCCTTTGGCGTTTTCAGTATTTCATCATCTGTGAAAAACTGAACAGGTTGCACATCAAACTCAGGCACAACTTTTCAAACATGACAGAAGCCTATGGGTCCCAAATAATTAAACAATTTATCATCTCAGATACTTTTTAGAATAGCGCCATGCAACCATTCACTCCTAACAGATATTCTCTGAAACTTTTCATATAGATGTTAGTAATTGGAGAACACGTAATTCCTGGATTCTGACTTTATTTTTTAACACTTTCCTTCTCCTTCCCGAGATACCAAATACCTCACTGTGGTGGTTTTAAAATATATTTATAAATCCTTTGACTCTTCTCTTTTTAAGGGACAGAGCCTAATTCTCTTTCCCTTAGTTGTGGGCTGGACTTGGAAGTGAGTCACTGATGTATAGAATGAAGCAGAAGTGATGGCGTGGGACTGCAGGACAGAGTCACAAAAGGCACCGCGACTTTCTTCTGGCTCTCTGTTGGATTGCTTGCACTGAAAGAAGTCACCTGCCACATTGTGAGGACCCTCAAGCAACCTATGGAGAGTCCCATGTAGTAAGGAAGTGTGTGTTGTCTGTCGGTAGCAGCTATGTGAGCACGCACACCATCTAGAAAGTGGGTCCAACTGCCCACATTCTGAGTGCAACCGAATGAGAGAACCACCAAGCTAAGTTGCTCTCGAATTCCTGACTCGCAGAATCAAAACAGATAATGTTTCTTTTAAGCCACTACATTTTGGGGTAATTTGTTCTGCAGCACCTATAGTAAGTAATAGACCACAGAGCGTTAGCAGTGATTTTGGCTCACTTGTAGTCACACTCACCAGTATTGAGTCATAATCCACAGGGATTTTATTTTTCTAAGCATTATTTTGTGGCTTTACCTTTTAAAGTGATAGCTAATGTAATGGATGTATTAACCACTACCCTCCCCTGGTATTTCTTTTAAAGGGACTGTTTCTAAGATTAAATTGATTTATGGGTTCATTTGCTTCTCAAATATTTTTTGGATTTGTTCTGGGCAGTTGTTAATGCTTGAACTTAGATTATGGTGGTTATCTCTGCATGACTTGGGACACATTTGTCCATGTCTTCAGAGGAATCAGCAGTGACAGCAGACCTTCAGCACATCCCAAAGACAGCTGGTTAGAAAAATAAATATGCTGGACGTATATTCCCAGGGGTATGCCTGAATTGGAGTAAAAATTATAGGCAGCCCTTAGGAAAACTATACTTGGAGACATTCCATCTTCCCTAAAAGGATGTTAATAATTTAATTCCTTATCCAGTACCTTGGTATTAGCAGAAGCTTCTCAGGGTTCTGCGTGTTCTTAATTTTTAAAGAGACGGATATTTGTCACTTGGGTTTCTACCGATGGAGCTTTTGCACATGAGAGGGGCTTGAGCCAGGTACAGATGATCTTTTTACACTGAGTCCTCTGTGTCTAATAAAGAAATGCTAGATATATGTGGTCTGGGAATGGTTGTGGGAAGTAGATATTGGGGAGGGTTTGGGAAGGGAAGGGAAGGTTGATGGAATAGGGCTAAGATGTCCAGAAAATGCAGAGAATAAGGGTTTGAGAAGAGCTAGGATAAATTAAAAGTGACATGAAAGTGCAGTGGTGCCTCATGGACTTTGGTATCTTCTGGGAAGTAGGAATTCAGAATGAGTTTTCTAAGTAATTGAAGTTTCCCCCAATTACAGGCCAGATTATTTTCAGTTTTTCTTGCAAATATCTGAAGTACAGTAAATACTTTTTCACTTTAAGGAGAAGCAGATAAAAATCATAATTTTACCTTTTCCTTGTGACTCAGAATCCTGTGCTGGGCTGAACAGTAGCAACCCTTCAGCCTGTGAGGGTAGACGGGCCATGCTCCCTGTCTGACATATCATATCTCAATGCATCTGCCTTAGGGGTCCCTGTACCTGCACTGTTCAGAGAGTGCTGTGGCTTCAGGCAGGGCTGAAGATTGCCAGGGCATACCCAGTGACCAAGTTGATGGATTCTGGCCTCAGGGGGATTGCAGTTTTCTCCCATGACTTCAAGTTCATGGACTTCAAGTGCAGATGGTGGCTGTTTAGTTTGCTGCTTGGAAGCCTGTTCTGATTGCTAAGAGTTGTTGGCTGTTTTGAGCCTGGGTCTTAATTTGTAGAAGTATGACTGAGTGATGACACAGAGAAGCCAATGTCATTGGTAGAAAATTTTTATGACTAACATTTCCCGAGAAGAAGGGCCACACCACGCTGGGCCACATAGGAAGCATCAAAGTGGTCAGGAGGCAGAAGACAGGAGTTAAGGAGAAGCCAGGGCTGAAGCCGTCACTGGGGTTTCTGTGGGAAAGGCAAGGCAAAGTAAAACATTTAGGATTGGCTAGGGTGAATAATCCTGGTGGGCTGTGGCCTATAAGGGTGGTCTCTAGTTGCCTGGCACCAGGCCCTGGAATGATGTAGGGAAGGGGAAATACTGGCCTGGTGAGTTCAATAAGGAAATGGTTGGGGGAGTATAGACTCTGGACCTTTTGCTAACTCTAAAAATTGGCCATCCCTTAGAAGTGCAGTCTCTCCTTGGATCTGTAAGGCCCCCAGATGCCAGAGCATCAAGAATATGGAAAATAAAGAAAATAGAGTTAATATAATTGGCCATGAGATTAATGGATGTCAAATAGTCAAATCCCGAATCTAAGAAAACACAGAACAGTGGTCTTATAGCAGATGGGTTGATGTTGCTGACTGTCTGATTTTCAGATTTTTGTCAGATTGCTTTGGGGTCAGGACCACATGTGACACCAACAGTGTGGTACTTGGAGGCTTCAAAGCAGTTGGAGCAGTACCTCCCTACGTGCTTTCTGCTAGAAAGAGGGGTCGTCTGCCTCCTTCAGTGGAAGGTGTTTCTTGTATTCTGCTCCTTGTTCAGGAACTTACTTTAAATTAGAGGAAGCCTCATCTTACTAAGAGAAAATAGGCAAATAACTGGCCTACTGAGAACTGAAGCAGGGAGTAGGGAATGCTGATGGGGAAATTGGTTCCCCTCAATTTCTGGTGTGTGCATATGAATTTTAATAATTTACTAAATGTTTAACACAATAAATTTATGAGCTAGCTAGGTTATTCAGATGTATCTTATTTTTATTTATTACATAGGTAACACATGCTTTTATAGATAAATTAGAAAATCCAGACCATTAAAAGAAATAAAAACTACCCTTATAATCCTGCCATCTGTGTTTGAAATAATGAATTCTGCTGTACACAAGTTTCCTTTTGTGATTTTTCCCCCAAACATTTTTCTCTATAGATTCAAAATGTACAAAAATTGTAAAATTAATAAATGAAAATGTGCAAATAAGTTATTTTCCAAATAATTGCTTTCTGTTATGGTAGAATTCTTGTAATCACAGAATTTTACCATAACAGAATCCACAGAATTCCATAACAGAAGAATCTTTGTAAGTTCATTAAGAGATTGCTTTGAAAAGAATGATCTTACAAAGAAGAATCTTTGTAAGGCCATTAGAGATTGCTTTGGAAAGAGTGTACAGGTTGAATACCCCTTATCTGATATGCTTGGGACCAGAGCGTTTCAGATTTTGGAGTATTTGCGGAATGTAGCAGTTGAGTATCCCTAATCTGAAAATCTGAACTTTGAAATGTTCCAATGAGCATTTCCTTTGAGCATCATGTTGGCACTCAAAAAGTTTTGGATTTTGGGTTTCAGGATGCTCAACCTATATTAGCTAAGTATGATCTGGTCACTCTTCCTACTGTTACTAACATTTGAGAACTCAGAGCATTGGTGCAGCCTTCCTGTTGAGGGGTTTGAAGGGTTGGAAGGACTGAAAATCTGCAAATAACTAATTGCATTTGATTCCTGTTCCCTCCTGCCTTCTTTGTGGTGCTGAGTAGGATGTTCGTAGTTGGAGAGCCAGATAATGGGCATCAATCATGGTCTGGGAAGTCTGGTCCCTGAACAGCTAGTCAGCCAGCTGCTGCACTGGAAATTGGGGAGTGAGCGAGTTTTCATCTGAGAATCTTAAATTGTGTCAGGAACAGCAGAGCCATCCTCCCAGATGCTTGGCACGTGGACCTGTGTTCAAGTTTTGCCTCTACCATCTAACAGCTCTGTGACTGCAGGCCAGTTACAAAGCTCTTATAAAACCCAGGTGATGTGCCCACCCCTCATAGGGTTGTTGTGAGAAAGGCATTAAACAGGATAATACTGGTGAAGCACCCAGCACCATGCCTGCCATATAATAATCACTCAGTAAGTTACTGTCGTCCCCCTGCTATCCCATTGTTATAGTTGAGTATAGGATGGGTTTGAACGGATTGTCAGGAGTCAGTCTGTTCAAGTTCACCTTACAAATGATGCCCCAAATCTGCACAGCCATGCGCCTTTTTACTCTTCCCCCTTAGAAAGCTGGTCTAACACAGGGTATGTTAAATCTAACGTAAGTAAATAACACTGAATCTCCTTGTCTAAAAAAAGTGCAGATACTGGTAAAGGTTATTTTATTCCCAGGGAGACAAATAGGAGGTGAAAAAGAGTGGCTAGTAGTTTTCACATGATCTTTTATCGTCAGTGCTGTTAGTGTCTTCAGTTATCCAGTGTCCTGAGACCCTGGCGCCAGTGTTGTCCCTTGGAGTTTGGGTGAACACCATGAGGGAGTTGCATGGCCCTATCACCTCCCACTTGGGGCTGACTTTCCCCGGGCTGAAGACATGGGCCCTGGCCAAATTTAATTACAACCTCTGCTTATGGCTGGACCTCAGCTGGCAGGGTCTGGGGGCTTTTAAACAAAAGCACAAGCCTCTTCAGAAGTAGATTAGAGAGATATCTGTTCAATCGGGATTTGTACATGTTGTTAATTCCCCTTGGAGTAGATATCTGACTGGGAAAGGACTGTGACCTTATTTAGAAAAATGGCTACACTTTGTTAACCTTAATTCCCTTAAGAAGGAAAAATCATTACGTGGCAGAGGTTGAGGCCCCATGGGGGGTCTTCTGGATGATTCTGTTTTAAGAGACATGTTGCCACAGAAGTGATAAAATTATTGGTAACTTCTAACTACCCCCCTCCCCACCCCTTTGTAGTTGAACAATAAAATCTATCCACATTTCTTGCGTATCATAGACTTTTGTCCCTTCTGTTCCAGCCCTAGCAGTCAAGGATAAACATGACTTTTTTTTTTTTTTTTAAAGGAAGAGGAGAAAAAAAGATATTCATTTGAAAAGACATTGCCCTGTGACTCCCTGCCTCCCACCACGCTGGAAAGTGGTGAGAGGACTCTAAGCAGATTCACTCAGTACAGCTCAACAGTGATGACGGCCCCCTTGGAACCAGCCAGCTCAGCTCCTCCGAGCTTGGCTCAGATGCTGCCCACTGGTGAAGTCTTCCCCATTACACTGCCCCCAGTCTAGCTCTCCCATCTCCCTGTTCTCCTTAACAGTTTGCTTCTGTTACTGAGAGAGCAGCACTGGGTAAAGGAGTGTACACTGATGGAGTCGGGAGACCTGGGCCTACGGCAGGCTTTACCACCTACTAGCAGCGCAGCTCTGGGCTCCTCAGCCTGAATTCCTTCAGCTGACTTGCAGTTATACTGTGCAGTGCCTTCTCAGTCTCCCTGCTAGAAAACTGAACTCCTGGAGGACGGGATGTTGCTCATCCTCTTATTTCCAGTCATTTATCTAGTCATTCATTTCTTTATACAATTACCCTCCTAGGAGCCAAGAATAGAGAGATGAACATGATACATTGTTGCACATGGTAGGAATTGTAAGCTGCTGCTAGGAATTGTAAGCTGCTGCTTCCTCCTCCTCCTCCTCTTTTTTTTTTTTTCTTTTTTGAGTGATCCACATATGGTTGAGAAAACTTTGGCTCATTCTTTCTCCCCAGAGCATGGCCCTAGAGAGGAGCAGAGCATGACCCTGCCTGTTGACCCCGACTGCAACACTTTTGAAACCAATCTTAGGAAATCCTCTCATGGGAATAGCATTTCCAAGTTTAGGGGTAAAGTGAGACTTCTCTGTTGAAAAGCTTTCCTGCCCTCTGCCAGCTAAGCATATCATAAACTAGGGAGAGAAGGGGGTCAGAGCATTGGGAGCAAGAGGGTGAACACACGGATCAGAATTTGAGTTGCCTTGTTAAATGGAAAGTGGATGTAGGAAAATTTGAAATGCTGGTATTTCAAATGGGCCCAGACTTATCACCTGTTCCACCTGGAGAGGGTGGACTATTATTACTCTTGCTTTTTCCAGAGGCAGTTTTGTGTGTAAAAGCCCTGAAGGACCACATTCCACTTGCTCCCTTTTATTAACAAAATTGTACTTTGTAGCGAGGTGGGGGTGTGGCTGAACAGCCTTTCAAAGGTGGGAGCTTGGAGGCATGGCTTTGTTAATAGCACGTGTGCCCCTTGGCTTCTTTCCAGTCTTTAATCATGAATGACCCCTTATCTGTAATTTCTAGGCCCCCCCCAAATTTTTTTTCCCTCATTCTGTGTTTTTTATGAACCTAAACAGACTATGATGATGATCTAAGTACTGATTTCGGAAAGCAATTACAGTGGATGGAAAGGACTAAGAAATCAGGATTCTACTCCAGATGTCAGCCATGGAGGCTGTGATTCCAGGTGTGCCACGGTTGAGCTGCCTCTCTGGCCAGCATGGCTGGGCATCCTTTTCTTGACCCCTCCTACTCCTGTGGATCTCTAGAAGCTGCTGGTTCTGATCATTCCACCGAGAGAACTGACTCACTTCCTGGGGGGAGGTGTGCCCAGAAAAGGCCTGCATGACTGGTTCAGGAGTGAGCGTGGCTGCACTCCTATACAGTTTAAAGAAATTACAGGCAACCCCACCTCCTAGAGATTCCCTCTCCGTAGGTTTCAGATAAGGGTTGGAATTTGTATCTTTCAAAAGCTCCATTTGTAATTAGGATGGTCAGTCAGTACTGGGAACGGTCAGCCCTACTCACCCTCACTACTCAGAATGTGGGCCATGGCAGGCAGCATGCATATTACCAGGAGCTTATCCGCAGTGCAGGCTCCCAGGCTCTACCCAGGTATCCTGCATCTGAACCTGCTGTTTAAACTTGTGTGCACATTAAGGTTGGAGAAGTCCGGCTCCAGTATGGTGTGTGGTATGATCAATCCTGGAAATGGAATATGGATCCTGTGCATTTACATGTTTGGTTTACCAGTGCCCTTCCTCCTAAGCATTGGGTCAAAATTTGCAAAGATCCAGTTTTTAAAATTACAGTGTGAATCGTTTTTTATGGGTTGTAACTTTTACTTCTAAGTTGCTTTGCCTTCTGTTGTCCAGTACACTTACATACAATGTCGTTCATGTGAATATACTTAATTTGTAATATGAGCTGTGTTCTGTAGGGAGGAAAGGATTTTTTTGTGTTCTTCCTTTATTGTAGTATCCTTGCCTCTGTTCCCTGTGTTGTGAAGCAGTCTCCAGTTGTGCCTCACTTTCCCCAGATGGAGATGATTTCCTCCTCCTGTGGATTATGATTTTCCCTTATATACATGGCTATTACTGCACTTGCACTGTGTGTTGGAATTTTTGTTGACATTGTTGACACCTGTGGGGATGAGACCCATAGCTGCATCCCCTGTGTCTAGGGCATACTTAATACCTGGTATTCTCCGAGTGTGGATAATAGCAGTGCACCCAAAAATACCGGGGGTTGAGGGTGAGAGTCACTTCATTTTCTACTTGAAGTTGTGGTACTTGAATAAAGATGTTTAAATCTATGAAGGTGAAACAAAATTAGGCTAAATGGATGGACCCTTAGACTGTTAGGATGGCCATTGAGAACATGTCTGGGTGATCTATGTATCTACTGGTGTTTTCTCAGCTGCTTCTGGAACTTCAGCTGTTGTTCCTTACCCTCCGTGGATGCAGGGCTCCTGCTTCCTCTAGGTGGGAAGAATACTGTTTACTGGTCCAGCAGTAACTGGGGTTGATGACTTTTGAAAGTGGTTTCTCACAGTTCTCTCCTAAAATGATGACAGCCCTGGACTGGGTTGGCCATAGGTCACTCACTGATAGCAAGAGCCTCATTACAATATGACTTGTTTTTCCAGAGGATGGTTTTATACTGAGATGTGGAAATTAGTTTATTATAACTTTAAGCAATTCATAATTGAGAAGATAAATTTATAATTGCAAATTTTAAGAAGGAATGTCTTCCAGTGCTCATCTAGGTTCTTTTTTGTGTGTGTCGGGGTTGTGGGTATTTCTCTATGGTACAGCGTTCTGGCCGTTCTGTGCTGATGCCCAGGCATGGGTAGTTTCTCACTTTAAAACTGAGGCCTGCCCTTCCTTCTTCACTGAGAAATTTAAAGTGTAGAACTTTATACCTTTTAAAAATAAAGTAAGACTTAGCATTTACTTTAAAATAGAAAAAGCTCTGGTTCTTCTCTCTAACCTGAACTTGCTTTCTAAATATCTCTAGTGTAGGTTTCTTTATGATTCTGAACAATTTGATCCTACAAAGAATGTCCCCAAACCTTTTGTGCAGTTTTAGTACTCAGCCATTTACTTTATTTCTTGAGCTTTTTTGACCTCATGGTCAGTAGTCAGTCAGTTTCCCTACTGTCCTCGTGCCTGTTCTCTCTTGCCTGCTTAGTGGCTACTTGAGATCCAGCAGGAAGGCCCCTTGGCAAGTCTGTTGGAATTCTGCATATACAATGATCAAAGTTCTGAGTTCAGGTGAAAGGTGCTGGCTTTCGTGAGGAAGAGTAGGGTTCTTGGACAGACTCCTCATTTGCCAGAGGATATCTTTTTTTAACAAATGTGCTAGTGGGTTGGTGGCTATATTTTAGAACTGGGATTGCCACAAGTCTGACCTGTATCCTAGTATCTATCTCAGGAGTGTTTTTTCCCCTTAAAATTTGCTTCTTAGGAGAATTTTTTCCCTAAGGTTTAGTTCTTTCGGTGGATACATTTTTTTTTTTTTTCCTTTTTGTCTTTTTCCGTGTCCGGCAACGGATCGCAACCCCCAGTGTCGCGCCCGTACCGGACCGGGCC
>NW_007727543.1:209574-227935 GCF_000696425.1 Galeopterus variegatus
TCGGTGTTGCACCCGCACCTTGCTCAGCCAGTGAGTGGCCGGTCTGTATGTGGGATCCGAACCCTCGGCGGGAGCGCTGCCGCGCTTCCCAAGTGGCGCACTGTAGCAGTGCACCACCGGGCCGGCCCTGGTGGATACATATTAATCAGTCACCATCCTATTATATTTTAGGAATGGAAGGGTAAGTGGAATGTGTGAAAAGTTTTAAAAAATTTGGTAAACTATGAAAGGAATTGGTACACTCTGAAGAGAACTGTTGTAAGGGTTATTGTTAAACTGAGTAGAGATCAGTTGGTAGAACGTGGCCAGGTCTACAGTCACTGCTGGTTAAATGACCAGTGAAAGACCGAGGAGATTTTCTCTTTGCCACTGTACTTATTATGGCAGAATTACAGACCTGCATGTTGACTTTATGGAATCTTCTAGGAATAAACTTGATGATAGGGACTTCTTTTTCTAGGTCTGCATTTACATTTTCAATCTGTTCTTTCTGTTCTCTGGGACATGATTCATTACAGAAAGTTGAATGGAGAAGTGGCCTTGGGCATAGCTTAAAAAAGGCTTCCTTTAAGCAAATGTATCCTGAAATTGAGAAAAAAGGGGGCCATACAAACATGCCAACTGATAAGTGTAGTTTGTCATGGTTTACTATTCCTTAAATAACAAAATTTCCTGAAAAAAAACTTTCAAAATCACAATTCAGGTGAGAGTAGGAGGACTAAATGTCCAAAATAGATGGTGGCCATTGGTGGCTTTTTCCTATTTGAAATGAATGCAGCCAGGCTTTCCTGGCCAAAATGGATCCACAGAACTTTTAATTGCTGGAGAACAAATATTCATTGTCTCCAGGGTGCCCTTTATATAGGGAGGCACTGTGGCTTCCATACTGCAAAACAATAGGACACCTTTGCTGGGGATTGAAGCACTTAAACTGGGTCCCAGATGGGTAAGGGTGGGGTCTGACTTAGCCTTGGGCCCCCCAGTGCCTAAATAGAGCCAGGTTTATAATAAACGAACCTAAGTCAAGGCAAGGGGAGAAAGATTTTATTAAATAAAATGCCCTTAGAATTGGCTGAGAAAGACCCGAGTATACACTGTGGCAATCTGAAGCGATGTCAACGCCCACTTGGGGCTGGGCACAATGTGAAATTCCTTCCCGTGGGAGCGCTGTTGGGAAAGGAATTTTTGCCTCAATTGAGTAACTTTTCTCCGCTATTTAGTATGCATACTCTAGTTGAGCAGTTGAAGATGCAGAAGAAAGATAGCATTGTTTGAAGATAATTCTCACAGGCTGCTCTTGGCCATCTTTTCTGAGTATGCAGGCCCTACCACAGTCCATATGTCAACACAATTTTGTTTGTTCAGAATTTGGTAACCTGAGGGGCTTGCAGTCTTGCCAGAGCACTTCTGTTCCTTACAAATAGTGCCGCTAAAAAATGCATCTTGTGCAAGTTTGGGAGTTTAGAAATATTCTTAAAAGTGCGGTGTGCTGGGAGGCGTAGTCATAGACCATCCCAGTGAGCAGAAGACAGATGACCTTTTTCAGAAGGCTGAAAGAGTTTGGGACAGGTAAGCCTCCCTCTGTTCATTGTTTTAAAAAAGGAGGAATTTGTCTCCTCCTTGCTTCCACTTGGCCAAAAGAAGTGGGTTGGGCCATCCATGGGCATGTGCAGGGATACACAAGTCCCTTTTGTTCCCCTTCCTCCTGAGCCAGTCACATGTGTCTCTCAGCCTGCAGCAGAGGCCAAGGGTAGGGCTGGGGTGGATGACCATGGCTGGCTATGGAGAATCCCCATCCGTTCCATCCTTGGTAGACTTATACCTAAGGAGGGACCCTCCCATAAGGTTGTTGGCTATGCTTAGTGGTTTGGTTGGCTCCCCAAAAATGAAGCTTGCACTCACACTGCCCAGGGAAAACCTTAATTCTTGGTTAGAGTTTTTCATGATTTCATCGTCACCTTGAACGGTGAGGCCACCTGCTGTGGTGTGGGATATTTGAATTTCAGGCGTGACAGCAAGTATTCCTTGGGAAGGAAGAGGCGCAGTTAGAAGGATCCATCCACATTAATGTGAGTGGACTTTGGAAGTTGTGTTTTCTTTAACTGGACGTTTTAAACCAGCAGGACTTTAAGGTGATAGATGATTTCGTGCTATGACTAATGAAGACTCACTGATATTTTCATGTTTATTGAATTAAAAAATATCTATTTTAAAAACTCTCAAGTCTCATGACTGATTTTTGAGATGATTATTTTCAAGGTGGGGCACTAATGAATGGGCATAATTTCCATGGAAAGTCAAATACTAAGGTGCTAGCTGAAAACTAATTAAGATGTAGTTTGGTACGTCAGTGTCAGTGGGTTGAATGTATAGCATGGCCTGTAGTGTGATTTTGTGACCTTTATTGCTTTGTTTGTCCTAAGCCTGTGATGGGCCCAGTGGGAGATCTGGTCACAGGTGGCTCTGCCTGCAAGAATATGCTGGTGTAGTGCATGGATTGGAAGGCATTGCCACAACTTTCCTTAGCTGAAGGAAGCTTTACATAGTTTTTACAAAGTTTGGGGGCTTATTCCGCTTGACGAAGCTACCATTTCCTTTGTGTTTTATTTTCAAAAGAAAACATGCAGTGTTTTTTTCTAGGGAAAGGCATGGTAGCTTGAATTTACTATATTTGACAGCTTTTCTCAAATGCCTTCAAAACATGGAATTGCCAAAAAACATGCTTGAACTGCTGACTTCCTCTTGAGAGGATATGAATTTGGTTTTAGGTTTTGAAGATTTTAAGGAGGAAGGATCTCTCTTTGACATATTGGAAAGAGCACTGTGTAGGGAGTCAGCCAGGATGGTACGCCTGTGTTGCTGCCTGGTGCCTGGCCTTGCACAAGTTGCTCTAGGCATTGGGTTCATTGCTGGAGCGTTTGGCCTGGTGATAAATGGGGTCTCCTTACTCTGCAAATTTCAGACAGGAAGCAACTGCACTCTTGACTCGAAAGTTGGTTATCACGACTATATTGATTCATAAAGATTCATAGACTCATATATCATCTGTCGCTTGGCTCCTGGCCTGGCTGGGGGAGAGGAGAGAGAGGCATCATCTGTGGCTCTGGATCCAGATTTGGAGAAGGAATTTGGAAACATGAACACATAGGCAGGCTGCGAGAACTGCCACTTGGAAAGAGCAAGTCAGTGTGAAATGTAAAGGTCGGGTGATAGATGGTCTGGGACTTCTCTGTTTTCATGTCACCTGTGTTTCCCTTCCTTGTGCCTGTGTTCTTGGTAACAACTTTGAGGCTAATCCTTTCATTTTAGCTGTCATAGAGCCCAAAGACAGATTGGAGGAAAATGATTTTGTGAAATGTGAAGGGTTTGATTCCACACCTCTGTTTACAGTATTTTCAAATACAGTTGGCCATTGGTATTTGTGGGCTCCACATCGATGGATTCAACCAACCGTGGATCAAAAATACTGGGGTGGCAGGAAGAAAAAAAAAGGGTTGTGTCTGTTCTGAACATGTATAGGCTTTTCCCCCCTCCTATCATTATTCCCGAAACAATACAGTATAACAGCTATTTATGTCGCATTAACACTGTATTAGATATTGTAAGTAATCTAGAGATGATTTAAAGTATATGGGAAGATGTCCACAGGTTATATGCAAATACTACACTATTTTATATAAGGGATTTGAACATCCGTTGATTTCCACATCCGTGGGGGGTCCTGGAACCAATCCCCATGGATACTGAGTGACAACTGTACTACTTTATTAGCTGCCCACCTTTCCAAATCCAAGTGCTTTGTGCTGCACGGCCTGGCCACTCTGATCCATGTTGCCTTGATTCGTGTAGCCAGATTTTGAGCTCTGCTGCGTGGGGGGTCCTGGAACCAATCCCCATGGATACTGAGTGACAACTGTACTACTTTATTAGCTGCCCACCTTTCCAAATCCCAGTGCTTTGTGCTGCATGGCCTGGCCACTCTGATCCATGTTGCCTTGATTCGTGTAGCCAGATTTTGAGCTCTGCTGCAACAGAACTAATAAATTCTCTCTATAGCCACTAAAAAACTTATATTGCTTTTTTATTATAAAGGTAATATGAGTTCACAATCGATAATCTGTAAGATGTAGAAAAATCTGAACTAACCGCCTGCAGATACCTGGGATCAACAGGACTTACCCACATTTTCGTGTGTGGTTTATAATTATTCTACCTGGAGCTTGAATTCTCCACTTACTGCAGCTTTTAGCACTCACTTCTCTGCTTAACCCAAATGTGCTTCATACTGAGAGACTTCTTAACTAATGACTGGATTCACTCACTGCCACAGTCTATTAAAGCTCCTTAGGCAAGTGATTTTCTTTTTGTGGAGTGGAAAGGAAATCACAGTGCCCAGTCTGCTCCTTAAACTTTCCCTTCTTGGAATTTCCCAGGCCTCTTGGTGGCCGTGGTATACCCTTGGCTGTGCTCCATGGAGCAACCTTAGTATGCCTGCCCCATTTCCTCTCTTGGCTCTTCTCCAGCTGGGCCTTTCTGGAAGGATTTTTTCCTGTTCTGAGTTTATTTTCATCTCCCTTTACTGGTTGCTGCTCCTTCCTCTCTGTCCTATGAGCTTGTCCGAGAACCTGGAAGCCTCACTTAGCATCTAGGAGCAGTCGGTTTTCCTGTAGCTGAGCTCATACCCCTTACCCAGTTGTTCTCTCTCTTGCCAACCCCCTTTGGTTCTTAATTTTCAGTGAGCTGTGCAGTATGGAGAACCCTGGGATCTGAATTGGAGAAAAGAATACCAGAGTATGGGTTCTACATCTGCCTATTTCTTGATCTCTGTGCATTTTTGAGCCTTTATTTTTTCATCAGTGGAATCCATTGCATGTATGGCTCATGAAAGAACCATGTAAAATTATAAATTATTTTGCAGAAATTTGCAGATTTCCAGCTGTTCTTCCCTTCTTGACACAAAGTAGTAGCTCTAGATTTTGTTATTCTTTTTGTTTAACTCTGATAGGTCCCTTAAATAAATGGAAAGAGATACTGTGTTCATGGATTGGAACACTCAACATAGTTAAGACGTCAACTTCCCAAATTGATCTATAGGTTCATTGCAATCTCATTGACCATCCCAGAAGGGGTGTGTGTTTAAGAAATCAACAAATTGATTCAAAAATCTGCATGGAAATGTAAAGGATTCAGAGTAGACAAAAGAATTTTGGAAAAGAACATAGTTAGAGGGCTTATACTACTTGATTTCAAGGTTTACTATTAAGCTCTACAGAAATCAAGACTGTGGTATTGGTGTAAGGATTGACATATTAGATCCATGGAACAGACTAGACTGTCCAGAAATAGACCTGCACATATATGGTCAACAGATTTTCATCAGAGGTCAAGGTAATTCAATGAGAGATGGGTGGGCTTTTCAACAAGTGATGCTAAAACAATTGGGTATCATATGGAAAAAAGCGAACCTTGATCCATATAAAAACATTATCTTGAGATGGATCATAGACTTAAGTAAAAACTCTGATAGTTTCATTAGGCTATTCATTTAATGTAATCAGCAGGAGGGAGGAGCCAGAGTGCTAAGTGTTGAGAGAGTAACGGAAGTAGTTAGTGGTTTTGTGTTTTTGGTGACTCAACCATTCAGACACTGTCCCATTGCCCTCTTTTTTGTTGGGTAATCGCATTAAAAAACAAAAACATGTTTTTTGCTGGTACTTTCAGAGGGTAGTTTTTGGTTCTCCCACCTTGTCCTCTTCTTTCTTTCTTATTTTACAACAAACCTTACTTTAACATACGCATCACGCTCACAAAAAGTTGTTTTAAATCTGATTTATATTTATTTAAACCTATTTTTAAATGCACTAGGAAATCCTGGCGCTTAAACTATCCCGTGGTGATATGTTAGTAAGCAAGGAATCCTTACGTTTAGCTAGTGTTCTTCTGGAGTTCCTGTCCTGAGTTTCTGCCCACTGGAGCCCACCTGCCCTGTAATTGGGGTCTGGGGAACACAACTGGAGGGCAGGTCCTCACACATCTCTGTAATTTATCTGGTGGTCCTAGGCTGGAGCATTTCCTGGACTTCACTCAGAACTACAGTACTGGCTCTGCTTCATTTTCTGCACAAACATCAGATGTAAAGTAAAACTTCAAGTTAGTCTCCCTCTTCCACGTTCTCTGTTAAGGATTGATTTGTGACATTTGTAGGGAGCAAATTAAGGAATTCACAACTGATTTGTGGGGAAGGGTGAGAGAAGTTCTCCCTATATTTAATCTGTAAGAGTTTGGGGTTTTGTATACCTAGGGGCAGGGGAGTCTGCCTCGTTGGGAAGCCTGAACTTGGTCCTTACCTTAGCCATGGGTCATTAAACCCCCAAGACCTAATTCCATGATGTTAATTCCATGATAAGTCAGTACCAGATCTAGGATCATTTTTTCCTTTATTCTTTTTATGAAACAAGTATCTATTGAGCATTTATTTTTTGGCTGGCATTGTTCTAAATGTGGGGAAAACAATTTTGAACAAGACCCTTAAGATCTGGCCCTAATGGAGTCTACATTCTCAGAGTAAAGGTTTCCTGGTACTTTCTCTCTTGTTTCTTTCTCTAAAAGCCCAGTTCAAATTCAGCCAACTGTGATATCTCCAAGAGCAAGGGATCTTTCTGTCCTCTGAAATCATTTGTGTGTGTTGCAGTTTCCAGGAGTGTGGCAGTTGTTATAGCACATCATCTAGTGGCTGTTTGTGTAAGGGTTTAGGCAGCCCTTTGGAAAACTAGATTGTCATACTTTTTTTGGGTGTGGTGGGGTGGGCAGGCTAGTGAGGAGGCTCTCCCATGGTGCCTTCCAAATAGGAAACATTGGGCAAATATTTACTGAGCAAACGCCTATCTGCATGAGATGATCACATGGGTGGTACTACAAACACCCGACTGGATTCCAGTTCTTCAAACTCTTATACTTACATTCTGAATTCCTAGGAACTGTGCTGAACATAGAAAGATGAGAGCCCTCCTGTCAGGAGATCCTTTAGTTTGTTTCTGGAGCATTCCTAATATGAACGCTCTCCCAAAGGTTGGGAGTTTTAAAACTGCCAGTGTGTTTGAAATGAGCGACATTGTCTCTTATGACCTTTGCCTAGAGTCTTGCATACCTTGATATGGCAGAAACAGGCATTGCTCAGTAGTTATAAATAGCTATGCAACTTGAGAGTTACTACACTCTAGGGCCCCAAGTTAAAATAGCTGATTCCACTCCTGTTCTAGAGCAGGAAAACATTTTTTCAAAATCATGTATGAACAGCACAGTATTCAAACAGGATATTAATCTTCCTAGAAATTATACCAGGAAAGCAGAATGCTTCCTCCACCCACTTTGGGGGTGGACGGAGGGGTTGTGTATGTGTTTGTCATTTTAGGATTTGTAAATGAACTATAAGGAATTTTTTGTATTTAATGGTGACAAATGATTAAAGATTTTTACTTCTTTTTAGCTTAAAAACACTTGCTTGGCATGCTTAACTGATTTAAGAGTTAGAAGGGAACCAGTTTTTCCCAAAGAACTGATCCAGGAATTGGTATAAAGTCAAAAGGAGAAAAACAAGGATGATACTTTTTATTAAGACAAATTTATTCAAAGAATCACTTTTCACTAAAAGATATTGTCTTTTCTACATTTTAGGTGTTAAAGTGGCAGTTTTTAATTAAATGATGGGTTGAGGTTGTTTTCTCCAGCAAGGACATTAAAGACAAAGTTATCAGCCCAGTTTGGGAAGGGTGGAGATTTTCCGCTATGGAATACCAAAGTCTGGTAACTACTCATATAGTTGAACCCCACATTCGATGCTGGAGTTGCTCATCTCCCACTACCAAGGCCCCATCAAGATGGAGTGTTTGCACTGGGAACTCCCTGCTCTAGAGCTGGTCCTTCTTTGGGCAGCTTTGGCTGAGAATGAAGAATTGGTGTTCTGTGGAATTTTCATAGTGGTAACCCAGGAGAGTGCCTGGGAGCTGAAGCACAGACAGATGGAGGTAAAATGCAAGGTAGGCTTTGGGTCAACTGTTTGACAATTTCCATGGCCAAAGCAGAAATGCCCATGAGCTTGTGTTAGTGCTGTGAGTTAATTGCATGGTAATTAAATGCTAACATGGTTGATCAGAGGAACTGTGTAATTGAAGCATAATAAAATGTTGCATGCTTAGTAAGCAATTGAGTTGTCTTCCTAGGGATGTAGGCAGTACTAGGCAGGAGAGACACAGATGTCTTTAATAAGCTGTTATTTGTACAGTTTTGCCCTTTTGTCTTCTAAGGAAGATGTATGAGGTGGTATGCTAAAATGATGAGCCCGATCCCACCTGCCATATCTGAAAACCAGATCCATGATTTTATATGAAATATTCTTTATTTTGTAGTACTTTGTGTAGTTTTTTGCATACAGAATATTTACATATTGGTAAAATTTCAAAGTTTTTTATGGGGGGTTGTAGATTTTGGGATTTTTCTAAATATCGAATGGGGGAATCTCCAAAAGATTGTCTACAGTAGCTGTCTGAGTAAGACTTAATTGGTATGTTTGGTATCGATGAATAAATATACCATTTAATCATAGTGGTAAGTTTAAATGATGTTTCCTTCTAGACGAGTGAATATTTAAGCCCTCTATCTGATTATTGAAGCGAATGTTCTTTTTGGAAAAAAAGTGTGAGCAATGTGAAATATGTAACCAAATTTGCCATCAAGTTGAAAAGAAATTTAGAGAAATACAATTCACTTTTTAAAAACAAAAAGGTAACTTGACTTTGAATGGTTAAATTACTTTATCATAGTGGTAAGTTTAAATGATGTTTCCTTCTAGACGAGTGAATATTTAAGCCCTCGATCTGATTATTGAAGCAAATGTTCTTTTTGGAAAAAAAAAGTGTGAGCAATGTGAAATATGTGACCAAATTTGCCATCAAGTTGAAAAGAAATGTAGAGAAATACAATTCACTTTTTAAAAACAAAAAGGTAACTTGACTTTGAATGGTTAAATTAATTTTTCATAACTTAGGTCGCTGTCCTAAATTTTCCTTGAAAATATAGGCCCAAACTTCGGGCACGGTTTAGTACAAAATTATTTTTGGCTCATGTTTTCCTGTTAAGATTTTTTTCTGTGATATTACTTTTAGAACAGTGAAGGTCTGTACACCCATTGTTTATCCCTTTCTTCCTTCTGTGAATAGAATAATAATCTATTACTTCTGATCAGTATTCTTTACTTGGCACTGTTGAACATACATGTGATGTTAAGAGTTTACACTTATGTGGATGTCTTTACTGAAAGCCAGCCTATAATCCCAGTGTTTTACATAATTAGCCTAACAACACTATGAGGATAATCTATTACTTCTGATCAGTATTCTTTACTTGGCACTGTTGAACATACATGTGATGTTAAGAGTTTACACTTATGTGGATGTATTTACTGAAAGCCAGCCTATAATCCCAGTGTTTTACATAATTAGCCTAACAACACTATGAGGTAGGTCCTGTTCTTGTTTTTACTTTACAGATAAAGAAATTAGTAATCTGCTTAGGCTCCTACAGCTATTTAGTTGTGAAGACAGGATTTGAACCAAGGTTGTCTGGCTTTAGGATTTTTGCTCTTAACAATTACCCTATACTTCTGCATACACTATTCATGCTGAGGATGATGGCTTTGGAGTGGCTTAGGATCTTGGAATAGCTGCTTAATAAAAATAAGCTGGCCTACTTTCTGTTTAAAAAAAAAAAAAAATGGAAAATGATCCTTGTATGTTAATACCATAGTTTGATAGTAGTTTTTGTTTAGCCAATCATGAACAACAGCGTTTGTGCATTTGTTACAGTGGATGATGGCTTTGGAGTGGCTTAGGATCTTGGAATAGCTGCTTAATAAAAATAAGCTGGCCTACTTTCTGTTTTAAAAAAAAAAAAAAATGGAAAATGATCCTTGTATGTTAATACCGTAGTTTGATAGTAGTTTTTGTTTAGCCAATCATGAACAACAGCGTTTGTGCATTTGTTACAGGTTATTCTGTTGACTGAGTACTATTTCAGTTATTTATTTTATAAATGTCTCTCTTTTGTTTTTGTTGTTTTTGGCAGCTGGCCAGTACAGAGATCAAAACCTGGACCTTGGTGTTATCAGCACCATGCTCTAACCAACTGAGAAACCAGCTATCCTTAAAGGTCTATCTTGTGATAATAATAAATAAAAACATACCAAGTGGGCATCTCAAATCTGTTTGACTTGGCGAACTTTCAAGGTATCTTCTAATAGAATCTAGATTTCCAAAGAACGATCTGGCCTTGGGATTGCACTGCAGCAATTGTGCTGCCAGCCCCTCAAGGTCAGCACTGGTGGCCCACCAGAGCATGCTGTTTTCCTCAAGAGCTTGGGAGAGGGGCTCAGGGGTTCAGATGCCTAGTGAACCACAGGGTGGTGTGCTGGGCTTTGGGGTCAGTCAGATTTGGGGTACTACTTAGTATCTTTGTGGCTGTGGGCAAGTCATTTGATTTCTCTGAGGTTTATTTTCTTAAGCTCTAAAATGGGGACATACTGGTGCTTACCTTTACAATAACTGAGACAATTTAGATAATGAGGTGCTTATAGAAAAGGGTTTGTGATGATAATATGTATAATATATGGGTCTTGCGTAACACATAGTAAGACCCACTACTCTGAGCTAGGCTGAAGACTTAGCATGCCATTTAATTTGTAGGTTAAGGGTGTTGCAGTTTGTGGGCCTGCATAGAGCTTCTGTTCCTTTTTTCCCCAGTAGTTCACTCATGGTGGTGTTTTGCCTGCCTCAGGGCGATGCTGCGGTCAGGTGACTGGGGCTTACTGACCTTGCAGGAGAGAAGTTGAGTGCCTTGTCACCACCCTATCCCTGCCTACTAGATGTCTCCAAGTCCTTGGAATGACTCTCTGAGAGTTAATATAAATGGGATTTTATGGATGGGAAAGATGACAACTCCCAGAGAATCCAGATACATGGTATCAAGTGATACCACCTGTTCTTCCTGAGTCCTGGAGAGGTAAGTACATTTGGAATGAAGTGTAAAAGTTAAAATGTACAGATTGTCTCTTGGCTCCTTGGCCCCACATAGATGAGGGGTCTTCAAAAAGTTCATGGAAAGATTCATATTATCTTTCAGTTCTATTTTCCACGAACTTTTGGAAGTATTCTTGTATAGTATTTACAGTTCTGAAGCATTTTGACAAGAACTTCCTGCACTATTAGTGGAATTGTTATTTATTTCATGCTGTCCATAGCTTACCAAGTGCTTAGGCTCTGCAGCTACGTTCTTTCTGTCTTCACTCTGGAGTCACCTCCAGCCATCAGCCCCTCCTGTGGGTGTGGTGTTTCTCGTTGTGAGAAGTTGGAACTGGGATGACTGGGGCATGACAGGCAGCTACGAGCAGCACTTGGAATCAATGACATATGAACATGGTAATGAACATGGTAAAAAATATGGGCATCTGGGCACTTAGTTTGTTTTTCATGTTTAGGAATGTTTCTGAATTAAAGAAGGAGTTGGGCCTCATCCCAAACTGTTCACTGTAGGCTTGTGAAAATTTCTTTAAATTCACCTATTTTTTTCTTGAAAATAATGGACTTACGATTTCTTCCTGTAGTGCGTTTCATTTGTTATACTGTCAAAATATCTGGTGCCCCGCGGTCCCCCCCCCCATGGTAGAGGAGGATTGACTTGCCTGGAAGAGATGCCACATTCATCCCACAGCCCCCAACCTGCCGTGCACGTCGGGGGGTGCCCACCCCCTACCCCCAGTGTGAGAAGTGGGGTCCTTTCTGCTCCTGACAGAGTGATGTTTGTGGGAGTATGTAGCCATGCTTCATGGAGTTAACCCCAAAATATTAAGGATTAACCCCATTTCCTTAATCAACTGTTATGGAATTTGTAGAGATTAATTTATCTAACTCAGGAGTAGACAGTTTGTGTTTAAACCATTATTTAGAGTCAGGATGGAATGAGCAACTCCATTTTACTGGATTTCCTGTCTTTAGTTAAAACAAAAATAGATCTTTATCTTGCCTTCAGATGTTCTCTTCTGTTTTTGTGAGAAGCCACCGTCATGAGCCAGCAGTAGCCCTGGTTGGCTTTGCACCTCTTTGTAGAAGACTGTGCTTGAAATGCTTCTTGGGTGTCCTGGGTTTCAGTGTCTAGTCCTGGTCAATGCCCCCTTGACCACCAACTACTGTCCTTGGTCAGAATTGGAAGCTGAAAAGTCTGAGGTTAGTTTAGATTGTACAAGTTTCTTTTAGGCATTTGGCATGTGACACACTCACATAGCCCCTCAATGTCTTTCTGCATGGTTTGGATCTGTCATGGCAGTGGAAAAGTTTAGTCTTTTAATGGCAAAATGACCACATTTCACTGAAAGGACATCATTTTTGGGGACTGGCTGTGTTTGTCTGTTCTCTTTTGAGAAGTTCTTTTCTGGGTCTCTGGATTCAGTAATGTCTGCTGGTGGAAAATTTCTTCTCTTTTGTCTTCTATGTTTAAGTTTTTCTCCATTCTGGATGACATATCCATCCATCCTAAGTATCATGGTAACTTTTTCTAAGGAGATACCCAAAGTCCCACGGGAAATTAGATTGTCGTAGAGGCACTCGTGTCTTGCCCCTCAATATATTTATTGGCATACTTAAAAAATATAGGTGGAATTGTTTAGAGATATGATTTTCCCGTTCAGAATGTACACTTTCTTCTAATGGGTGGTATTCGAAGCTCTATAGTGATATTTGGCCGACAGAGCCAACTATTGACAGTTCTTGGGTTTCCCCTTGCATTGAGGTAAGCCAATGGAATTAGGGGATATTTGTCCAGATGTGATTTGTCCACAGTATCTCTGTTTCTTGGAAGGAGAAACCATCCTAAGAAATCCTCTATACTGCACTGCTGGTTTGGGTCAGGGTGTTTTGGGCATCTCCAGACCTACCTCTCCCGTTTGGATTGGTAACAATATGTTCTGTTGACCTGGCCTGAAAACTGAACAATCAGTCTTTCTTAAATCCTCTTCTTCTGGCCCTTATTTCTTCAATCACAAAGCCACTTCGGGTCTACTTTTCAAACATTCTTATTCAAGGATCCAAATTTCCCTAGATGGTGTTGGTTGGTGTCCCAACATCTCCCAACATCTCTCGTCTCAACATCTCCCTTTTATGCATCTAACCTGTACCTGCAACACAAGGATTCCCAAGCCCTGCGCCTTGCTCCAAGAGTCCTTCCTTCCTTTAACTCTCCATTTCTGCATGGAGGAATTATGACTCTAGATGGTCATGCTGAGTCCTTCGTTGGTTGGTGTCCCAACATCTCCCAACATCTCTAGTCTCAACATCTCCCTTTTATGCATCTAACCTGTACCTGCAACACAAGGATTCCCAAGCCCTGCGCCTTGCTCCAGGAGTCCTTCCTGCCTTTAACTCTCCATTTCTGCATGGAGGAATTATGACTCTAGATGGTCATGCTGAGTCCTTCTCACA
Source organism: Galeopterus variegatus (assembly GCF_000696425.1). NCBI lineage: Eukaryota > Metazoa > Chordata > Mammalia > Dermoptera > Cynocephalidae > Galeopterus > Galeopterus variegatus. The sequence continues at coordinate 223,098 of NW_007727543.1, forward strand.
AGGATGACTTACGTCCTGCTGTCCTGGCCTCATCTCCCCCATGTCATCCAGAGGAAGTGCTCTGTGTACCAGCTCTGCAGGCCGTCTACCTTCACCACACGTTTCCTTTGCTTGCTGTGCTTGTCTTCTTGTTTCCAGGTGTCCATATCCACCTTGTTTCCCAAAGCCAGCTCCAGTGATTCTTCTTTTGTGGCTCCACCTGCCTCCTGCCTGTCTTTTCTGCTTGAGTGGGTGCCTGTGACACATTGTCTCACCGTAGTGCTCCTGTCCTTTGCTTTGTGTTAGAGCTTCCTGCTCTGTTGTGAATGTTGGATTTCCTTCACTGTTGGGTAGAGGGGTGTCCTATAGCCTGGGGTCAGCATGGGGCAGTGGAGAGAGTGTATTGGATAGCCATGTAGACCTGGGTTACTTCCTGCTTCTGCCCTGAGCTGTATACCCTTGGGCAAGTCACTTGACCTCCAGTTACCCCACTTGGGAAATGGCCCATCACTCTTCCCCTGTAGAGTAATTATGAGAATGGGAAATGAAGTGTGATATCTACTAAGAGGTCTAGCATTGTGTCCTTCCTCAGTCTTCAGTCCAAATAGGGTCTGGAAGAAGCTCTCCATGAAATTGGTGTTCACTAAATATTGATGGCATTGCAAACCCTTCCAGAGTCTGTGTGGTGTTTTGCAGCTACAGATTAAATTGGCCTAACAGCCTGTAGCCCTGTCTATTGGAGCTGTGACTCTGGATCTATTTCATTGATTTCTGTCTTTGCCAGGGGCAGAGAATGTTCCAGATCTGTTACATGTTGACCCCTTCTCCATTCACTCACCAAAGCAAAAGAAAGACAATACCTGTGAGGGAGTGCACAGAAACCCGATATTACCTTGCTGTAACTTGGGGGACTTCTCTGTCTGTAATCTTGAATAACGTATACACACAATACCTTGCTCCTTCTGTCTCCACCAATCTCTTGAAGGCTACTAGTCTAGGATGTGCACACTTCCAGCTTTTTCTCAGTTCTTGTCAGTAATTAATTTCCTAGAGGCTCTCTTATTACTTGAGAACAAAACTTTTGAATAGACTGAGATTTTTTATCTGATTTTATTATGTCAGTAGTATTATGAAAAAAAACCCATAAAACTTCCTCCATCGTGGCAGTGAAATATAAAATTAATTTCCTAGAGGCTCTCTTATTACTTGAGAACAAAACTTTTGAATAGACTGAGATTTTTATCTGATTTTAATGTCAGTAGTATTATGAAAAAAAACCCATAAAACTTCCTCCATCGTGGCAGTGAAATATAATTCTGTTAAAAAGGTCAAATGTCTGATGCTCTCGAGAAAAATCTCCAGGTCCCCCCTTAAAAGAATGAATGGTATGTTTGGAACAAAATTTTAATGTGGCTTTTTTCTCTTAAAAGGTCTTTTATGATTTGTATTAGGCAGATGAGCTTGTTTAATTAAGAGGGGTAATTAATTCAGAGTAGCATTAGCATGTAATCATAATCTAACCTTCAAGTACTGTGAAAGAGATTTGTAGGAGTTCACGGACATCAACTTTTGACAGGCAAGAAAACAGAAATTGTGTCAGTTTGGTGTATTATTTCAAAACATGGAAATTAATTTTGTGTCAGGTTGTGATTATAATTGAAGTGTTAAAGACTTCGAGAGTGGTAAATCCATTGCATTTAATCTCTCAGAAGCCCTTAAGTGAGTATGTATTCAACATATATGTCTCTAAATAATTGGCATTGCTAATGAGAAGAGTTAAATCAGCTTCTATCTTTATCCTGTTGAGGTGTGGAATTCACAAACTGGGGAAGTGAAACTTTCCCAGAAGAGAGTGAATATGCAAGATGCCAGTTTTCTTGTATTGCTCATTTATACCAAGGAGAGCAGAAATGTAAGGTTGGAGCATTTTGTGGAGAGAAGCAGGTATGGTGCAAAGGTACAGAACTGGGATTTAAGAGCACGTGTGGGTTTGAACTCCTATCCTGCCCTGCTCCCTTACTTGTCAAATGAAGCTGTAGAGCTAGAGAAGATCTAGTCCATTCCATTCTATTTCTCTGACTTTTTGCATGTGATCTTCTACTTAAATCTTTGTGGTAGATGGCTGTCCTCAGTAGTACCCCCCTGATAATTCCCCCCAAAAGTAAATTTATTGTATCAGCTATTGTTAACTGTTAGCCTTTTGTCAAGGAGATTCATCCATGTGTTACCAGTTTGTACATTTTCATTGCTGTACAGTAACCCATTGTGTGAGTATTCTATAATTTATCCGTTTTACTGTCAGTGGAAATTTGCATGGTTTCCAGACTTTGGCTGTTCCAAAGAGCTGTGGACTTGTGGTCTTGTTTTAAGGCATGCCTGTGCATAAAAGTTTAAAGCTTTCTCTTTGTCCTTTTCTTCAAGATATAACTACTGCAGATCCTATTTTTTGTCACGTTTAGTAAACTTTGTGATGAGTATTCTTCCCTAAGGAGGGTGTTCTAGCAGGTTTGAGGCATTGTTACTTGTGTATAAAATATTATCCTTAGGCTTACTCGTGGAGACGTGCTACCAATGACTAAGTGATTGGTATTATGGAGAAAATGTGTATAGTTTCTGGATTTTTATTTTATTTTCATTTTAAGTGCCCTATAAACATGTTTTGTTTTTCATGCATGTGGTTTTTTTTTTTCCCCATACATGTGTTTTTAGATCAGACTCTCATGAATTCTTTTGGCAGTGGACAGGTCGTAAGGTATAAATAAATTGAGCAGGACCTACTTGCCCATTCCTCGCAGACACCTCTCCCTTTCCTTCATGTGTGTTGGGCATACATGTGTTTTTAGATCAGACTCTCATGAATTCTTTTGGCAGTGGACAGGTCGTAAGGTATAAATAAATCGAGCAGGACCTACTTGCCCATTCCTCGCAGACACCTCTCCCTTTCCTTCATGTGTGTTGGGCTTTCCCCTTCCAGCTACACTTGCTGACATGTGCCTCACCACAGATAAACTCCTTAGTCAAGAAGATCTGGGGTGGGGGGTGGGGCAGTTCCAATATGACATGGTCATGACCCCAAGGGAGCCTATCAAGTGTGGAGGTGAATCCTCCAAACTGAAGACACTTGACAGTGTGACTCTTTAACCTGTGTATTATTCAATCCAAAGATTTCTTTTTTCAGACAGAGGTGGGTTTAGAGAGGTAAAGTGACGTGTCCAAGTAGACACGTCTGCCCTTCATGTTGCAGCTTATCCGAAATTATTCTTTATTGATTGAGGGAAAGGCGGTATCAAAAGAGGGCTTGATGGCTCACGGTTTATTATTAGTTTTTGGCAGTGAGAGCTTTTAAATTAGGTCCAGAATAACATGTGAATCTCTGTCCTCTCCTCTTTGCAAATGACACACAACATCCTTCCCTCCATGGTTTATGTTCTCAGTGCCTTTATGTGGATCGTAGGTTTATTTTGGTCCTAATCACATTACGCTGACATCTAGTTAGTTTTGCTCCTCTGCCTCAAGAATTCTAAATTTCACTTGATTTGTTTTGACTACAAATAAGACATTTTATCTGTCAGATGAGGGAACTCATTTACTATATGATGTTGGCAATGACCTGTCATTATCTCACATCTTTTGATTTCAACTTTGGGTGTGTGTGTGCATGCTTCTAGACAGCTGCTACAGCCTCGAAATCCCCCCCTCCTGTTTTTCTTCTCATGGCTGAAGGCCTGATGTCCTTTTGTCTTTGGTACTGTCAGTCTCTGCCCGCCCTGCTTAATTGGATGGAAGCTGTGGTCAGAAGGTGATCAGTCATACCGCTACTTTTTGCCTGATGCTATACAATCGTTCTTAGTATCTGTGCCTTACCTCACTTTAATAGCAGAAAGGTTTTTTGAGCTATTTGTGTAAGATGATCAGGTAAGAGGTGAGGTAAGCCATTGCATGGTGAAGAGGCAGAATTATGTTCTGATAAACTTGGTCCTGAGTATCACTACAGAAGTGTAGGTTGAATAGAGAGGAGGGAAATGTGTATTTCCTTTGGTCCATCAGTAATGCTATTGCTGTCTTATGCTATAGAGTGGAAGATGTTGCAAAACCAACCCCTGCTCCACCACTGTGTGGGCACCTCGTCACTATTAATATTTCATTGAAAATTGGTGGGTATGGATGAATGAGCTAATAAGTTTCCAGTGCAGGGTGGATGTTCTGAAGCCAAGTTCGGCGAGAGGTTGCTACTAATTCAGTGTGTACTGAACCCCTTGCCCTTCCTCCCATTTTGCACCTTTAAGGCCCCCTCTTTCTGTATCTGTGCCTTTCCTTTTTTAGTCTCTATTTGTCTTGTCTGTCCAGCTCTACTGCTCCCTAGGCCCACCCATCTCCCTTTGTCCTGTTCCTTTTAATTCATACCCTGAACTGCTATTAATAGAAAATCGTAGTTAAGGCTAAATATTTGTTGTACTTGGAATAAAATTGGAGGTTTCATGTTTTTGTTTGAAAATGATTGAGTTAAATCCTCATAGAAATAGACACTAAGATATCCCAAGCAAAATTGTTTCTGCTTTTGTTTTTAAATGTGCTTGGGGCCATGGTTGTTTATCCCCATCTCCTTTTGTTGGTGATTGTTTTGTAATTAATGTGAATAATTATTACCCACTCCCAACATTTTAATTTTGAGCCTTTTTTTTTTTTTAAAGCAAAAAACATCTTTGCCCAGGAGATCGTTGACGGCTCTACTTATATTCTAATCTTTTTTTTTTTTAAGTCAGACATGCTGCTAATGTTGTAAGAGAGTTGGAGCTCCTTAGCTTACCACACTACCTACTAGGAAAAACAAACCAATGTGTTAACTTTTTTATGGAACA
>NW_007727543.1:228111-230743 GCF_000696425.1 Galeopterus variegatus
ATTAATGTGAATAATTATTACCCACTCCCAACATTTTAATTTTGAGCCTTTTTTTTTTTTTAAAGCAAAAAACATCTTTGCCCAGGAGATCGTTGACGGCTCTACTTATATTCTAATCTTTTTTTTTTTTAAGTCAGACATGCTGCTAATGTTGTAAGAGAGTTGGAGCTCCTTAGCTTACCACACTACCTACTAGGAAAAACAAACCAATGTGTTAACTTTTTTATGGAACATACTGATTGGATGGTACAAAGGTTTACTAGACCTGTTGGGCAAGTCTGTTTTTTTTCTTCTTTTATGAATCAACTAATTATGTGACTCTGCAGCCCTGTCCTAGCCCTACTGCTTAAATATTTCTAGATATATTACTTGGACTATGTCAGGCTGAGTTTTCTCATCCGAAAAATGGGAGTAATGATTTTACCCACCCATAAGATTGCTGTGTGGAGTGAGAGTGTATATAAAGCATTTACATCAGGCCTAACATGTAGTAAACACTCATGACATGTTGGCCAACAGCATTCCTTTTTATTTGCTTCTGGAGCAGGAAGGGGGCATAGGACTTGGGGAGGCAGAAGGAGCATAGGTTTTCAAGACAAATAAACTTGGGTTCATTGGCCAACAGCATTCCTTTTTATTTGCTTCTGGAGCAGGAAGGGGGCATAGGACTTGGGGAAGCAGAAGGAGCATAGGTTTTCAAGACAAATAAACTTGGGTTCCGATTTCAGGTCGCTAGCATGTTTAATAAGACTTTAAACTTGCCTGAGCCTCAGGTTCTTAAATTTCTATCCACGTTGTCCGAGTTGTTTTGAGGACTAAATGGGGCAGTACACACAAAAGTACTGTACACGATATAGAGCCAGTAATAGTGTTGCCTTTTTTAGTGTGGGGTAGCAGTATAATGCTAAATAATAATAATAATAATAATGATAAAGATTTATTGAGCATTTAATATGTGCCACACAGAGTTCTGAGCGTGATTAGAAATACTAAGTTATTTAAGTTCACAACAATTCTAAGAGTTAATGACTGCTACTATTCCCATTTTACTGATGAAGAAACTGAAGTGCTAAGTGGTTAAACAAGTTGGCCAAGGTCATAGAGCTATAAGTGGGTGGGTGACCTTGGTCTGCAGGCAGAGACCACAGTATTGATCACAGAACTGGGGTTTTTAAATCAGACAAACCTTTTCCTCCTGATGGTAGTTTTTATAAAAAGGTAGACATGACCCCAACACCTGGCTCAGGGCCTTTGGGTGGGACTAGTTAAGTATTTCTTATTTTGGTAAATATCTTGTAAATATTAATGGTAACCAAGTGAAAGGAGTCCCAGCCTGGGCCATGTTGGTTTTTCTGTTAGTGTTCACAACCTCGTTTTCACCTGTGTCCCTGGTGGCTCATAAATGAGACACTGAGGGAATTTGCTTCCTGTGCCTTTCCAAGGTAAATTATTTGCTGGAGATAATGATAGCATCTTAAATAAGCTTAACCTTGGAAGTTCTGCCTCTTTGCAAAATAGAGAACTGTGATTTGATGATTCCAGTTTTCTCCTACCTTCATAGGGTGGTGCAGGGCTTGTCGGCTGCTAGAATCAGGCCAGAAAGCAGAAGTGATGGATACAGAAAGTGCGTCTTGTCATTGGTGCAGAGGAGGGGGATATGACTGGTGGCAGCTAATTTCTGTTTGGCTGTGGAAGACTGTAAAATTGGCTCCACAATTCTCAATGAAGCACCTTCTCTAGAAGAGTGTGTATTATGTGCATGTATTTCTAGGAAAATATTCCGAAGCTTTTAAAAAGCCTTCTTGTTAGTGTCTAAATCAAGAGCTGTGGAAAATATGCCACCTTTGTGTGAGGGTCTGAAATCTTTTTCATTGCAGAGTTGTATGTCTCCCAAGTTTGTGTTCACTGATTGTCCCTTCTGAAGGGACATGGCACACATCCATCTCCCTTCTTCTTGGGAGAACGTGAAATTTCTCCTGAAGTTGGTTGGAGGCACAGGAGCTGGGTAACATTGACATGCGCGTTTGAGGGGTTAGAAAGATAACTCTCATAGCTCCTATTAATGCATGGGGAATACAGAACTGTGAGTGGGTTTTGTTATTTCCACCCCTCCGTGGGCAGTGGAACAATAACGCAACCAACCCGTCTTCTTTCTCTGAAACAGGAATCGTAGCTGCAGTGTAGAGACTAAGCAAGTAGGTGGAAAGATGATCATGTATGTTGTTAAGTGGGAGAAGAGCGTCAAACTGCAGGTTTAGGAGGTGCAGTATTATTTAATAGTTGTGTGGGTTTTTTTGTTTTGTTGTTTTAGTATATATCTAGCTGTTTTAGAAGTTCTGTCTCCTGAGGGAGATACTGGTGAAGGTCACAAAGAATGATTATATTGTGTAATGATGAATATACTAATTATCCTGATTTGAGCATCACATATTGCACCCAGGTATTGATATTCAACTTTGTATCCCACAAATATGTATAAACAATTATGTTTTTTTTTTTTTGAGACCGGCCACGCCACACTCAGCCAGTGAGCGCTGTGAGCGCACCAGTCATCCCTATGTAGGATCTGAACCCGCGGTGGGAGTGCTGCTGCACTCCCAGCGCCGCACTCTCCCGAGTGCGCCACGGGCTC
>NW_007727543.1:231104-244998 GCF_000696425.1 Galeopterus variegatus
CCCGCGGTGGGAGTGCTGCTGCACTCCCAGCGCCGCACTCTCCCGAGTGCGCCACGGGCTCGGCCCTTAAACAGTTATGTTTTAATAATAAAAGGGAAAAAGTCAAAAAAAAAAAAAAAAAAGAAGAAATGATCTCTTTGGCTTTCTTTTCACTCTTACTTGGTTTTGTTAAGGACCTTTTAATTTTCATGTACGTGCCACATTTTTGAAAGGAGCCATGCATACTTAATTCCTTACATCCTTCATCTTAGAGGCTCAAGAAGCTCCACACCGTTGCTTGCCCTGTTGGCTTGGATAGAGGGGAGGAGAGAGTTCTCCACTCTAAGACTTCACCTTCTCTTTTTTCCTTATACCACCATTCCTTTGTCCCTTACATAGGTTGGCTGTGAAGTGTGTCTGGTCCTTTGACTTTTGGACCAAAGGCACTTAAACTGTGGAAACCTGAAGCTTGAAGGGAAAGGGGATCATAAGTAAAAAGAATTTTCAGTGAATTGCAGATTACATCCCACCCTTGTCTTTCTCCCCTATGTCTGGGTTTCTCACATCTGTGCATTGGATTTGAGGAAAGCAAAGAATGGCGACATAGGGGGTGGGGGCCCTGGAGTTGGGTTAGCATGGCCACTGACGGGTCTGTGACACTCAAGTGGTTGACTCTTGCTCTTTGACAAGTGGTACTCTCAAGGATCCAAGAGAGCAGGGTGTGTCAGTGGCTGAAATCATCTCCTTTCTATTTTAGAGGGAAGATATCAACAAATCCTGTAAAACAAAACAAAAAATGCAGAACATAACTGGGTTTGAGAAACTGTACAGTTAGTTTCTACACTTCATCAGTGGATTGGTTTCTGAATTAGGTTTTAGGCTGTGGTGGTCCATTTATCAAGTTCTCACAAAGGAGATACGGGTTAGCATGCCAAGGCACTGGCACAACCCTAGTGTGTGTGGGTAGGTATGTGCTAGATCCTGGCAGTGCTCTCCTGCATACCCCNAAACTGTACAGTTAGTTTCTACACTTCATCAGTGGATTGGTTTCTGAATTAGGTTTTAGGCTGTGGTGGTCCATTTATCAAGTTCTCACAAAGGAGATACGGGTTAGCATGCCAAGGCACTGGCACAACCCTAGTGTGTGTGGGTAGGTATGTGCTAGATCCTGGCAGTGCTCTCCTGCATACCCCGTGAGCTTTCTGCAGTTACCTGTTTCTCATGAACTTGGAGGTGAAAACCTTGTCATATGTTTCTTTTCAGCAGGAGTAGGTACTTCCCTGTTGTTTTTTTTCTTTAAAGCAAATTCGTGACTTACTAACTAACCCCTGAGTCTTTCTAAGAATGTTCTTCTGTTTGGCAGCTTTTCTTGCAGATTTATTCTGCTTTTTCTGCTGTATTTTTTCCCCCTGCAGCTGACTGAGAAATGAATGGTCTGCCCTGAACTTGCTTTCACAACCACTCTGCCTCCACAATTTCCAGAATCCCAGGGCTGGGATAAGTCCTCAAAGTTATCTACAGTTTTATGCTAACTTTTGCCTGCTTTAAATATGCCAAATGTTTCTTAGAAACAGTAGTTTATAAAGTGTGTCATCCTGTAGNCAACCCTAGTGTGTGTGGGTAGGTATGTGCTAGATCCTGGCAGTGCTCTCCTGCATACCCCATGAGCTTTCTGCAGTTACCTGTTTCTCATGAACTTGGAGGTGAAAACCTTGTCATATGAGTTTCTTTTCAGCAGGAGTAGGTACTTCCCTGTTTTTTTTTTTTCTTTAAAGCAAATTCATGGCTTACTAACTAACCCCTGAGTCTTTCTAAGAATGTTCTTCTGTTTGGCAGCTTTTCTTGCAGATTTATTCTGCTTTTTCTGCTGTATTTTTTCCCTCTGCAGCTGACTGAGAAATGAATGGTCTGCCCTGAACTTGCTTTCACAACCCCTCTGCCTCCACAATTTCCAGAATCCCAGGGCTGGGATAAGTCCTCAAAGTTATCTACAGTTTTATGCTAACTTTTGCTTGCTTTAAATATGCCAAATGTTTCTTAGAAACAGTAGTTTATAAAGTGTGTCATCCTGTAGCTGTTTTGACAGAGCCCTCAAGCCAGCAACAAAGGGAAATAAATTTCAGAGAGAACAAGCTAAATTGGGCAGTTAAGTTGAGGGAGATCAAGTGTTTAGCTGACTTGTGACTTAACATTCTCAGTGCCATATGGGCATGATGGTATCCTGCACTGCCCCAACTATAAAGCCCTAGAATAAACACTTTGCACATGTCTGCCTTCTCTCCCACCTGATCCTGCTGCCTGATTGACAAGAGAAAGGGGGTCAGAGGGCTTTAGTTACATACTAGTAAATAGTTGCACCATCCTAAGCAAGTCGTGGACCATTTTATTAGCAGCTAGCATCTGGGAACTGGGAACTATGCTAAGTGTATTACATACACTTTCATATTTATACCTCACAACAACTCTATGAGGTTCAAAGTATATCTCCTTTTTATGGATGAGAAAACTGAGGCTGAAGAGACTTTGTAGAGCTGGGACTCACACCCATGTCTGTAGGACTCTGAAGCTGCTAACGAAATGGTCTACTCAAAGCTACATTGTAAATCTGCAATATATAAAAATTCTGAACTTGTTTGCCCTTAATAATACAGCTTTTAATGCATATGTGTGTGTGTGCATGTGTGTGCATATACATGTGTGTACACACACACAGTAAAAATTGGCTGAACCTCAAACAGAAAAGTTGAGAAATCCATTGGGCACCGCGCTCAGCCAGTGAGCGGGAACCGGTCTCCACATGGGATCCGAACCCTCGGTGGGAGTGCCGCCGCGCTCCCAAGCGGCGCACTCTCAGTGCACCACCGGGCCGGCCCGAAGAGTACATATTCTTAAGAACATGTGGAACATTTATGAAAAGTGACCATGTGCATGTGCACATCTCAATAAATTGTAAAGAGTTGGTATAATGTGGCCCACTTAAAAAAAAATCATAGCCAATTAAGTTAGAAATTAAAGACAAAAGGCAAATGAATTGCACGGTGCCATATGAATGTGAGATGATCTTTAATTCCTTTCCTGCACTGGGGATGTGGGCCCTGGCTGGGAAGAGTGCACAGTCTTGGGCCTGACTCAGAAGCAGAGCAGTGTGGAAGTGAGAGTGTTGCGGACCACCCAGGGTTACTAGGATTAGATGCTGCTCCTGTTTCCTTTTGAGGGGCCGGGGGTAGAGGATTGTTCAACATGGGAACCACTCTGCTTCCCAGTTAGGCATTTTGTAAACGTAAATCTCAGCCCTTCCACTCCCTTAGGAGGAAGGGCCCTGAAAAGCACCTGGTACTCTTTGTTTATGGGAATTCTGGTGTATTCCAGCATTCCTGTGCCCTGATAACATAGCCTTTCTAATGGGGGGAAATAAAAATGTCTTGTTGCTACATAAAAAATTAAAATCATTGGCTCTAACAAGCTGTGAATAGGAGCTTTGTAAATGGGGAATTTTATATTCTGAATTTTTCTCCTAGTATAACAATTCCCATTCTTGGAGGGATGTGTGTACGCACACATGTAGGAAGCAGTTTTGACATGGCCCCGCCTCAAAAGTGGTGCTGAGGCAGCGTGACATAGACCATAGGCTTGGAGCCAGAGAGAGCTGTGTCTCCTGGGACAAAAGCCAGTCATTTCTCCCTCTGAGCCTCAGAAAGAACTTGAAACAGCCTCGGAAGGAACAGATAAGATCTTGTATTTTAAACAGCTCTGTGCTTGACATATAGTAAGTGTCAGTAAATGATACCTATTGAGATTATCATTATCTACAACCTTAATTCAGACTTGTAGGTTTAGAATTCAAAATCAGTTGGGCTGCATTCATACATGCATTATATGCTTTTATTCATTCATTCTTACAGATGTTTGAGAAACTGATAGGGTCTGGAAGTTCAAGTGGTGTCCTCTGTTCATGATGGGTCTCTTAAGCAAATGAATAGAGAGGAGCTTTGATTCAAAGTATTTGAAATTGGAAAGGATGTTCCTTCATTTTGCACTCAAGAGGAAAAAAGTCCCACAGAATTAAAATGATTTACCTTGAGCCATAAAGTTTGCTGCATACGGCAGGAATACTGTTGCAGTAGCCATCCCTACAGTCATCACCTGTTTCAGTCCGTTTTGTGTTGCTATAACAGAAATACCTGAGACTTGGGTAATTTATAAAGGAAAGAGGTTTATTTGGCTTACGATTCTGGGATGGCTGCATCTAGCATGGGCCTCAGGCTGCTTCTACTTGTGGTGGAAAGTGGCAGGCAGCCAGTGGGTACAAGCAGATCACATGGTGAGAGGAAGCAAGAGAAGAAGAGAAGGTGCCAGGGTCATTTAAACAACAAGCTTTCATGGGAACTAATAGAGCGAGCACTCACTCATTACTCTCCCCTCCCCCCTCCCCCAGGGAGAGCATTAATCCATTCATAAGGAATCTGCCCCCATGACTCAATCAGTTTCCAACACTGCCACATTGGGGATCCAGTTTCCACCTGAGTTTTGGAGGGGACAACACATCCAAACTCCATCATCACCCTAGTATCTATGTGCGTGAACTCATTTCACAAAGTTCTTACCAGAATGCTGTTGCTAGTCCAATTTTACATGTTAAGGAAACTGCAGTTTAGCAAATTTAAGGCACTGGCCCAAGGTCCTGTAGGTCCTGCCTGTTCCATCTAGCTGCAGATCTTACCCTTTTCCAGAGCCCTATGTATACTGCTTCTTTGGTATGTTTAATCTGCTTATTAAAATTAATTTGCGGGCTGGCCCGGTGGCGCACTCGGTAGAGTGTGGCGCTTGGGAGTGCAGTGGCGCTCCTGCCGAGGGTTTGGATCCCATATAGAGACCGGTCTGCTCACTGGTTGAGCGCAGTGCGGGCGCGACACCGAGGGTTGCGATCCCGTTGCCGGTCGCGGTACGGGCGCGACACTGAGGGTTGTGATCCCGTTACCGGTCACGATAAAAGACAAAAAGGAAAAAAAAATTAATTTGCTAAAGCCATCCATGTGTCCTTAGGCAAGGTGTCATCCTCTATAGAATGAGGGTGATGTGTAAAATGTTCTCAGATCTCCCTGAAAGGTATGCCAGTCTCTTAAGGATGATTTAAAACCAGCATGGGATTCACTTGTGCATGCAGATGTACATAACTTGGTTCTACTAGAGTTTATTGAATATGTCCCTGTGTTCACATCTGCAGTGGGGTCATTCACTAGCCCCTAGGGACCTCCCTAGCCTGCCGCCTCTGTCATATTTTTTTTCTCAGACTATTGGCAAAACTGTACTTGAGGTTAGTATAATGCTTTTACTTTTGGAATGTTAGAATTGAGTTTGATCTTTGCCTTGGGTGTCAGAAATTGATGAAAACTTACTGCAGTCACCCTTTTCTTGCCAATTCTGGCTTTCAACACTTGGTTCTCTTATATTACCCCTCCAGTAACAGAGTGCCAGATGCCTTGCAGAAAATAAGACATTTGGTTAGACGTGTGGGCCATTTTGTCTGAAAGGACCCTTAGGATAGTTTAAGGATGAGGAGACAAAGTCCTAGAGAAGTGATGTCCCCACGTATGCTGTGGCTTAACAGCACAGGTGAGGGCAGCATCCCCCAGCTCCACCCCACATCCCTGCCTGTAGTTCAGGCCTCCTGTGCATCCTGCTGAGGAATTCTGATAGTCTCTGTCCGTACTCTTGGCAGTGTGGCGTTGGATCCCTAACTGTGCTGCAGGTGAGAGCTTCTGCAAGAAAAGCTAAAAGGAGTAAATTAAAGGCTTTAGTCTTGCATTAATGGTGGAGGCTGGGATTAGGGAGGGTAGGTGAGAGAGGGCAATGATGTGGTTGGTCATGCAGATCATACTTTTATTATTCTGTAAACAATAGACTCAGTTATCAAACCCAATAAGCAAAATATTGAAGGAGAAAAATCAGTATCTCTTTTCTTTCTAATGGCAATGAAAGCCTGGGTGTATTTCCTCTAGGCAAAAACACATGCATATGTACAGCCGTCATTCTTGTGCACTCTGCCTTGATGTCTGGCACACATGCATCCCTGGAGCTTTGCACCTCTCACCACCTCATGGTCCCCTCTGAGGCCCAGAGAAGCCATAACCAGGATTCAGGCTGGCCCCCGGTTTGGAGTGGCCTGCCCAGTCACAGTGGGTCAGGAGGCATTCTCCTGGGTAGGTCCCTTGGAGATCTTAAAGGTGTTCCACTTCCAAACAGAAGCAAACATTTAAAATCCCATGTCTTCTCTATCAGCTTAAGATGCTGGTCCAAAAGGATCTCTCTCAGAACCTGTTCCAGGTGATCTTTATTTCTGTTTATAAGTTTGCAAATATTCTATCTGTGTGAGAGGTAACGTGAGCATTATAGGTACCAGCCCCTGTTCTCAGGGTCCTTATACTGTGTGTACAGATAAGCCATGAATAACGGAAGAGTGAGGCCCCAGAATTCACAAGACGTAGGCATATGTGTGGGTATTGTGGCATGTGTGCCCATATACCTATCTACAGTCAAGATTTAGATTTTTTGTACATATATGTATTTACAGTATACTCATGTGCATACATGCACACACATACACCAAAGGGACACAGAATGATAAGCTTTTCTTTGATGCTTGAGATGGCCTCTCAGGAGAAATTTTGGGGACATGGGTACTGAAATGTGGGTTGGATTTGGGACTTGTAGGTATGGAGTGCATACTATAGCTGGTAGAATAGGGGAAACTGTGTCAGGTACTTGGTGTCAGATTCTGGAGTTTTCTTTGGATTCCTCGAGATCACTTTAGGTAACAATTATTGAGGGAGGTTTAGTTTTCTGTGGGATCGTATGGGTTTGGGTTCCATGTGGCTTCCTTCGTAGAGTGTCCTGCCTGGTTGAGCTGGGACCTTTATCCTTGTATTGCTGGGGTTGGGCATAAAATCTTCAGTTCTTTTGCATCAGAAACTGGTTGAGCTGGGACCTTTATCCTTGTATTGCTGGGGTTGGGCATAAAATCTTCAGTTCTTTTGCATCAGGAAACTGTTGGCCTGTATTATGGTGCTAAAGCAAACCTTGCTTAATGAAAAGCCTGCCTGGCTTCTCACCTGCTGTTGGGTGGAGGTGTTTGAGCAGGGCAGGAGGATCACTGGGCTCAATTTCCCTTATTAGTCCTTCCTGAGAAAAATGGGAATTGAGGCTGGCCAGTTAGCTCAGTTGTTTAGAGCGCAGTGCTGATAACACCAAGGCCCAGGGTTCAGTGTACCGGCTAGCCACCAAAAAAAAAAAAAAAGAGTCGATACCTCACAGTTGTGAAGTCGAAGTGTAATGAGTCTGATAATTCTCATGTAACTGTGTACCTAGGTCAGGTAGCAGCTGACCTTAAATTTTCATGTGTGCAAGAATCTGTAGGGAAGGGGTTGTTAAACATGTGGATTCTTAGGCCCAGGAACATGCATTTTTAACGGTCATCTTAAGTGATTCTCAAGCAAGGGGCCCATGGTCCATACTTTGAGAAACTTGAGTTGCAAGAATCAGGGAAAGCTGGTGGGGACATATTCCTTTATGGCTCCCCTCTTCCCCTGCCCCAACATTGATCCATTTGGCTTTAGTTTACATTTAGTTTTAAGACCCCTGATTCAGGTTTTTACCCTGTGGCAACCGTTATAGATAAACATAGCTGTGGATAGATATCTATATCTGTATAAAGAGACAGACCAACAGGCAGACAGACACTATGATTAGCTGGGTTTTGCTCTGAGAATGATAGTATTTGTTTCTCACACCATTGGGTACTTAAAAAGCTTTACTCCCTGCAACTATTTTTTTTTTAATATAAAAGAAAAAACAAAATGCTATAAGGATTTGAATCATGATGGTATTTACATGTCTTTGTGGGTGTTTGCAGACATTAGTACCAGGCCTGTAGGATTTCCTGGCACTTTGCCAAAGGAGAGAAGTTGGTCTTTCTGTGCAGCAACCTGTGGGCCGCTCTTTAGAAAGGCCCCATGCAGCAACATGAATTACTGCGAGTTTGTGGTGTGACATGCATGCCTTTCTAGTGGCTTCAAAGCTCAGTTGATTGGCTGCTGTCTGCTTGTGGCGTGAACCACAGACGTTTGCTGATTTTCTTAATGAGAGGTGGTTACTTGGCCCTGGGATAGTGTTCACTGCAGTGCTTCCCAAATGTTAATGTGAGCATCAGGTCCAGGCTGGGGCCTGAGGGTCTGCATTTCCATCAGGCTCCTAGGTAGGGACCTCATTGTTCAGGAACCTTACTTTGCATAGCAAGGGATTAGGAGACAGACAGTTAGACCTAGACTTAAAGCCTGGATCTGCCATTTCGAGCTCTGCTACCTTGTTTGACTTTGTTTACTTAATTTAGCCTTCTGAGGCTGTTTTCTTTGTATGATAGGGGCAATATGAATGAATAGGCTAATCTGTATAAAACGCCTAGCTGGACAGAAGTTAGCATGCCTTCAACTAGACCATAGTTTATTAGATTAGGAAGAGATAAGGAATATCAATAATTGGATTATCATCAAAATGTATCAGAGCAATACATTCTGAATAAAGTAGGAGATTAACCAATTGAATAGACTTTTTAAAGTACCAAGGGGAAGATTTCAGTATTAGGTAATGCCTGTGGTCAAGATGTTTTTCCTCCTAACACTGTTTATTGTTCATCCTGTTCTGAGACCTCTGAGAAACACTTACCTGTATAAACACTCTGCGTTGGCCAACAAAATCTTGCAATGCTGGTTTAGTCAGAGAGTAGAGGTTTGTGAGAATTATATTTCTGATTCCCAAGTTTCATAATTTGATATATAGAAACTGACTTGTAATTTATTTTTTGGATATTTGTGATTTTGGTGGAGGCATGTAAAGATATAGGGAGAAAACTTACTTGGTCCTATTATACTCTCACAACATGAAATACTTCTGATCTTTGGTCACCAAAATTTATGGGGATTTTTCTCCATCAACCAACCAAGCAATCCTCCAGTGGATTCTCCAGCAGACACCAGATGGATGTCCTCCAATTCAATTCCATTCTGACAGCATCTACCTGGAGATACTGACCAGTAGTCTCAGAGCTCTGGCCATCTTCACCTAAGGACTGTCTGGTTCAACTTAACCACTGGCTTTCATGTTTCTGACCATTTGTTTAGTTCAAATTGCTGTAGAATACTGATCCTCCCAGCAACAGCACCTGAGAACTTTTTAGAAATGCAGATTCTGAGGCTTCACCCCAGATTCTGGAAATAGCCACTCCAGGGTGGCATCACTATCTGTGTTATAACCAGCCCTCCAGGGGATTCTGACCTTTGAGAACTACCACGCTGTTTTAAAAGTTGTCAGCAGTCTGAGGCAACTTCTTGTGCTATAGTGGCTGTCAAAGTGCTCTCATGTTTGGCTTATGGGTCATGCCATTATATTGAAACCAAATGGAAGCTAATGGGAAAATAAAAGATGTTTGGAAATTTGGATAGATTTTAGTGAACTTCCCTGGGTGAGTGGAAACTAGGGATAGATGTGATTTTACTGTTTGGGAGCCACATTTCTGTATGTTAAGACCATTTTTGCTGGTATTCTTCCTATTTTACAGGAAAATTAGATGGCTGCCCATTGGAATCACCCAGGGCACTTTTAAAGCTACTGATACTCAGATCCACTCTCCACCCCCAGTCCCAGACACTGATGTAATTAATCTGGGGTGCAGCCCAGGCATGAGGATTTTTAAAAGCTCCCTAGGTGATTCTCGCATTCAGTCAAGATTGAGAATTACTGAAATAAATGAATAAATCGTTTGATTTTTTTCTTCTGTATGTTTTTAATTTTCATACAGTGACTTTGTGTGTGTGTATGAACAGTTTTACAAGTTTTGAAAAATGGACAAAGTCATGGAACCCCGCCCCCACACTCAAATTCTTAGCATTCAGTTTTCACAAATGCACTTTTGGAGTTTGGCTCCTTAAAATGACAAACTGAAGCATATGGCCTTCCTTTGATATTTGTTATTGTTACTGTTATTGTTATGTTGTTATTGCTGTTACTGTCCAAAATCCAGTATCTTAAAATATGTGTAAATTTCAAAAACTGTTTCCTAACCCTTATTTGCTATGTCTTCAGAGACCCTAGGAATCTGTGGTTTGCAGTGTTGGCTGCACAGTAGAATCACATGGGAAAGTTTTCCAACTACAAATGCCCAAGTCTTGGCTTCTTTAAAGCTGCTCAGCTGTTGTTAATGGACAGCCAGGCCTGAGAACAATTTGGTTTGATTCTCCCACGAAATACCTCTGGGTCAAAGGTCATGGTTCTGGTCAAGTCCCACATGCCTTCTCTCAGCCATAGGTGTTTCTGATATCTTGTTTTTTCTCTGTGGCACCAGTTTGGATGCATCGTTGAGAAGAAGGAATCAAAGAATGGGACTTATTAGTNAAAATAAAAGATGTTTGGAAATTTGGATAGATTTTAGTGAACTTCCCTGGGTGAGTGGAAACTAGGGATAGATGTGATTTTACTGTTTGGGAGCCACATTTCTGTATGTTAAGACCATTTTTGCTGGTATTCTTCCTATTTTACAGGAAAATTAGATGGCTGCCCATTGGAATCACCCAGGGCACTTTTAAAGCTACTGATACTCAGATCCACTATCCACCCCCAGTCCCAGACACTGATGTAATTAATCTGGGGTGCAGCCCAGGCATGAGGATTTTTAAAAGCTCCCTAGGTGATTCTCGCATTCAGTCAAGATTGAGAATTACTGAAATAAATGAATAAATCATTTGATTTTTTTTCTTCTGTATGTTTTTAATTTTCATACAGTGACTTTGTGTGTGTGTATGAACAGTTTTACAAGTTTTGAAAAATGGACAAAGTCATGGAACCCCGCCCCCACACTCAAATTCTTAGCATTCAGTTTTCAGAAATGCACTTTTGGAGTTTGGCTCCTTAAAATGACAAACTGAAGCATGTGGCCTTCCTTTGATATTTGTTATTGTTACTGTTATTGTTATGTTGTTATTGCTGTTACTGTCCAAAATCCAGTATCTTAAAATATGTGTAAATTTCAAAAACTGTTTCCTAACCCTTATTTGCTGTGTCTTCAGAGACCCTAGGAATCTGTGGTTTGCAGTGTTGGCTGCACAGTAGAATCACATGGGAAAGTTTTCCAACTACAAATGCCCAGGTCTTGGCTTCTTTAAAGCTGCTCAGCTGTTGTTAATGGACAGCCAGGCCTGAGAACAATTCGGTTTGATTCTCCCAGGAAATACCTCCAGGTCAAAGGTCATGGTTCTGGTCAAGTCCCACATGCCTTCTCTCAGCCATAGGTGCTTCTGATATCTTGTTTTTTCCCTGTGGCACCAGTTTGGATGCATCGTTGAGAAGAAGGAATCAAAGAATGGGACTTATTAGTACATTTTGATTATTGAGAATGGTTAAATACTAAGTTTTTGTATTTTTGTTTCTCTGTGGTGAAATGCTGCCGATCTCTACAATGCATTTGTTTTGTCTTTCCTCTGTGGGTTGTCTCAGCAACATCGTAATATTGCAGATTGCATTTGTGCTGTCTGTGGGTAGTGGTGTGTCTGTGGGTAGTGGTGTGATACCATCTCGGTGATGCCCTCAGCACATGTTGTGGTTTATTGTGGGAATGAGGAAAGAGATGGATGCTCCTTCCTTGGGATTTGTAAAGTCAGTGAAATGCTTTCCTGACTTAACTGTTTCCAAGAATAGATGCTGTAATTGTCTTTAAAAGGTGTTTTCTAAACAAATGGTATTCAAGGAACACCTTCATCTCTAGGACTGACACTCATTGTTATACAGGGGTGGGGGTCTAGTCTTCAGCAGCGCTTAGTTCAGAAGTAAGACCTTAGCTCCAGGAAGGTGGGGTAATACCATGTTTAATATAGTCTCTAAAATGCTGTAAAGAAGATGATCTCACTTGATGCTAAGAATAGCATCACCCATTTTATGGATGAAGAAACTGAGCTTCAAGGAAAGAAGTGGTTACTTGTTCAGTCACTCAGCTGGTTCTTAACTTTTAGCCCACTGACTTAGATTGTTTAACCAGTGGTTAGGTTCATCCAAGAGGCTGGATGATCGATGAGAAACTTAAAGGATGGTTTTAAAGGGAGGGCAGGGTGTTTCTATCAAATTCATGCCTGATTGCCTGGCTCCTCTACTCTAGGGATTTTTTGGTCTACAGAGCCAGTTCAGGCGTGTAATCAGGGCACCTTTTTCTTTTTATGGTTATTGAGAAGGCTCCTAACTGTCTTACCCCCTTTCTCATGTCTCTGCAACTCTCCTCCTCCTAGGCTGTATGAAGAGCACCAGCCTTTTCTTTTTTATCAAGATAAAATACTACTCTTAGCAAGAATTTAAGAATAATATGGTAATAGCTGTTGAATATTAAGCACCTATGAGCACATCTGCCCCATTGGCCCTAATTCTTACAGAACCACTGCTAAGTGTTAGCATCAATACTTTGCATTAGATGTAACATAACTTGTTCAAGGCCTCAGAGCTCTACATATTAGACTGGAACTCAGATGTATCAGATGAATAAATTATTTCCAAATTGCAATGGAAATGTCATTCAGGGGCATGTACTTACAGAAGCAAATTCTATTCCTGGTGAGTGGGTGTGAGGGCCCCTTTAGAACATCCTTCCTCCTCGGTTTTAGATTTATTTCTGCATCCACAGGATTCATTGTACACTTTTCCTAGATGACCAAAAAAAAGGTTAATTCTACTTGTAAATTAGAATGTTAAATCCTTCACTCTAACCCTTTCTGTGTGGGAAAATATATACCCACTTGATGGACTCACGCCATTTGTAAATCAATAAACCTAGGACTGTCATTCTGAAAAATTGTTACAATTTCTAAGAACAAATGGAATGCTTTAAAAAATCTGGGGGAAATATATCCCATTTGATTTACTCTGGAGAGAGAGTAAGTGCTTTATAACCTGCTAATTAGCATAATAAAACCTCTTTATTCTTCAGAGGAACATAAAATGACAATAGATCTTAAAGTACAGTATATTGTCCCTTACTTCTGGTGGGGGATTTAGGGTGATTCAATTGTGATTTGCAAAGAGAAAATACCAATGGAATCTAAATTTTAGGGCTAACCTCAAAGCAAAAACCATAGTAACCAGCCAGGAAGGATTTGGTGACTTCCTCTCCCTGCCCACTCCCTCTCTACTCTTAGTCAAATTATAAACAGGCAACTTAGGGAAGCTTGTACAATGAAATACCAAGGCAGCGCAGATAGAACGTGGCATCTTTTCATAGAAGCATTTTTGTTTTTGTACTTGTAAGATGTTGGGAGGGTGGGAGGTTGTCCTGTTAAATGATACGTGTATAAAGAGTGGGTGGTAGGTGGGATGGGTACCTCGACCCACTGGGCTTTGAATAGTGGTGATGGTGGCATTTCTAATAAATCCACCACCAAATGGACCCCAGGTCCAGAAAAAGACAGCACATATGATGGGGGTGACAGTGCACCTTCAGTGGGAGGGGACACTCAGGAGATTAGAGGGCTTCAGTCAGATTCAGGCAAGGGCCTGATGGAGGATGTGATTAAAGTCAGTGTCACCGAGAAGGGTAAGAGCACGGTGAGCACAAGCTTGTCTGTCAAATACCCGAGAGCAGGAATTAGCGGGCGTGGGTGGAACTGGAGGGAGTGCCAGTGCTGGTGGGCAGTTAACCTCAGGGGCTCATCACCTCAGGTAAATCAGTCGGGCATCTAAGCATCTACCTGGCATGAAGAGCTCATTGGGAGAGATTAAAAAGTTGAAGATGGGCCGGCCCGGTGGCGCACTGGATAGTGCGCTGCTTGTGAAGCGCGGCGGCGCTCCCGCTGAGGGTTCGGATCCCACATACAGACCGGTTCCTGCTCAC
>NW_007727543.1:246333-249799 GCF_000696425.1 Galeopterus variegatus
TGAGATGTCCCTGTTGTTGGGGTATTAGGAGTGGTGATGAACTCGAGGAGCAGTGAGGGCCACAGTGTTTGGATTGATCCTGAAGGGGTTTAGGCAGCGAATTCACAGGGTCAGAATATGTGATCTAGTTGGAAAGACACTCTAAATACTCATGGGGAAAATCTCCAAGGAGTTTAGTCAGTAACAGTGCCGGGCACATTTGTATGTCCCTAATGATATATGGGGGAAGGTTAGGATTTGAAAATATTTCCCTACTCTTTTTGACATGGTAATTCAACTGTGCTGTCCCACTGATGTTTGCTGTGGTCTCTGTTGAGGACAGATCAGATGGGGGTCCAAATTAAGAGATTGACTCAAATTTTCCCTGGAGCTGGGGGAGAGGGGCGGTGGTGAGAGGTGGGTAGGGGGAGTACGGATGATCCAAGAATCACCCTGAGTGGACGATTTTTATACCTGTCTATGGGTATGAGGTTTCATAGAACTGCTCTACTTCGTGGATATTAAAAATTTTCCATAACAACATTAAAAGAGGGGAGAATAATGGCTTCACGGGTTTTGGTAAGAATTGAATGAGACACCACAGGTAATGATTTTGCACAGCACTATCTTAGGTGAGTATTGACTGTTGCTATTATTGCCCACGGCCTTGACCGACTGGCATTTTTCCTTTCCTACTCTGTTATTTCTTGCTCTTGACTTTCTTGGCCCTTTCTCCTGTTTCCGGCCTGGAATTTGCCCTGTGGATTTTGGACAGTCGGCTTTTATGGTTTTGACCCTGGATCATGCTCCCAAGGACATTCCTGTTGTCTCTCCTCTGGCTCATCTTGCCGGGGAACCAGCTCTACCAACTCCCCCAGCCCTGCGGACTGCCCCAGGGTTGGCTCCACCTGATTGAGCCTTATTCGCCCAGGTTTGGCCCGTATGTGTATGTGTGTGTATGTGAGTGTATGCGTGTGTATGTAGGGCGTTGATATGAGAAGAGAATGAATGACCTAAAGACAGCAGAACTGATAATCTCCCCTTTTATCCAGTAGATGTCTTCTTCAAATGTTTTGTAACAGCTAGATTTTCACTGCATCATAGTTTTGTTTTATAGGAGTGTATAGGTACAATAAGTCTGTGAATATGTGAACCTATAGACATTATTATATAGATAATTATTATAAGTTCAAAGATGTTTATTTCCATTTTGGATTGAGTCACAGTGATCTGCGACTGTCAACTTTTCATGCTTTCACTTCTGGATGCTCCTGCTGCTTTGCTACATTGTACATTATTTGTAAACAAATTCTTTAGTATACTAGATAAAAAAGATTACTTAAAGGAACCCTGTGGCAAATCCTTTCATAAAAAGTAAAGAATATTAATTTAGGACTTGTTATGGGCCAGACATTGTGCTAGGCCCTCTCTTGTTCCTCATCAGCATGTAAGATCCTCTTGAAGTAAAAGTTATCTCCAGTTTTACTTTTTCAGGTATGTACTAGGATTCTTTTGTTTGCAAGTGAAAGAAGGCCTACCCTAGACTTACTTAAATAGTGAAGTGAATTTAATGGGTCTAGGGACTGAGAAGTCCAGCGATGGGGTATGTTTCAGGTATGGTTTGATCCAGAGGTTCATGTTGGTATTAGGNGGACACGGAAAAAGACAAAAAGGAAAAAAGAAAAGTTGAAGATGTGCTTCCTGCTATCACTGGCCATCGTCTACCCTTTCATTTGCTTGTTCTATTCAATAAATGTTAACTGAAGATCTACAATGTGCCAGGCCCTTTTTAGGCACTGGAGACTAAAAAAGGAATAAAAGTGTATTTTGACTTAACTACTAGGCCACCAGCTGCCCATCTTACAGATACATATAAATATTCTCCCGCAAACTCAAATCCAAGTGAACTCATTGTGTCCTGGGTTTCTATTAAACATAAAAAATTTTATTAACAAATGTAGCAGCCCTCAAGGGGTGCTCCATAAAACTGGTAGCGGGAGAGCTAAGATGCGGTCACCACGAGATGAGGTGGTAGGCATGCAGAGAGAGGAACGGGCCAGGCGTGTGGGAATAGAGACGTAGTATCCACCCTGCGCTGTGTGGCACAGGCTGTCACAACAGGTTTTCTGAAGGAGGGGAGAAAAGAAGTGTTAGCCATAGTCCAGTAGTGTGGGGGCCAAGGCGGATGGTGTTGAAGAGAAAAAGGGCTGGAGGTGAGAAGATGCTTGCAGAAAGCCAGGAGCTGAACTTTGGAACTCTGAGATGTCCCTGTTGTTGGGGTATTAGGAGTGGTGATGAACTCGAGGAGCAGTGAGGGCCCCAGTGTTTGGATTGATCCTGAAGGGGTTTAGGCAGTGAATTCACAGGGTCAGAATATGTGATCTAGTTGGAAAGACACTCTAAATACTCATGGGGAAAATCTCCAAGGAGTTAGTCAGTAACAGTGCCGGGCACATTTGTATGTCCCTAATGATATATGGGGGAAGGTTAGNAGTCCAGCGATGGGGTATGTTTCAGGTATGGTTTGATCCAGAGGTTCATGTTGGTATTAGGGACCTGCTTCCATGTCTCTAGGACTGTCTTGGCTCTGCCCTCCTATATTTGGGCTTTACCCTCAAGCTGTCTTCACTTATGGTAGCAGACAGCTTCAGAAATTTTAGGCCTTTTCAGTGAGTGCCGCTTCAACCATGGGAGAGCCAGCAGCTGTGAACTAGCATCACAAGCAGAAGTCTCGATCACTAGGACTGGACTGGTTCAAGTCATGTGCTTGCCTTAAACCAGTCTTTGTGGCCAGAGGAATGGCCTCCACTGCTTGATGTTAATGAGGGTTGCTGCTCTCTCAGAAAGCCATGAGACAAGTTACCTGTCATGCTTTCTGTTGTAATTATTTGTGTTCTTAGAATTGGATAATCTCCATTTGAACCTGCTCTTCATGATAAATAATCCAGATTCTTTGAGGATGTTGTTGTTTCTGCAGACCTTTTAAAAATATTGTGGAAATTTTCTTTCCCATAACAGGTGGGTGCAGGGTGGTCCAAGCCCAGCTCAGTGCCCTTTCCCTAGTCCCCCGCCCCCCAAGCTCATGGTGCCTCTTCCTCTGGACTCCCCGGCCCTTGTTGGTCTCTGCTTCTGTGAGGCATCTGCTTCCTCAGCCATCCTTCTAGGGGTCTTTTCTGCAAGATTATAAGCAGTGATAACTGGGAAGGAAGGCATGGGGTTGATCACGGATTCCTAGAACAGCTTATCACCACAGACACCTGGAAGAGAGCCTGTACAGAGTGGACAGGGAAGGATCATGTTTTCGTAAGAAGAACAGACATAATTCCATGGCCTTGCAAAGGTTCTAAGTTCAGATGTGTTCTGGAACATTTTTCATTTCTGGGAGCACCCATTCCTAACTTACCTGCCATCGAGCCATCCTACATTTTCTCTTCTCTCCCTTCACCTTCTGGTCATATACCCTTTTTTTTGGGGGGGGGGGGGAAAG
>NW_007727543.1:250542-255368 GCF_000696425.1 Galeopterus variegatus
AAAAACAAAAAAAAAACAACCCCCCCCGCCCCCCCCCAGCCTGAAGTTCCTGTGTGCGTTGTAATGGAAGTAAGAAACGGTGTCAGGATAAGTTAGCTTGGTTCTGGTTTTTGTTTGTTAATAGTGGCAACACAGCTGTTGCATTAATAGCCCTGGACCTGTGCTGAGTTGATGGAGATTTGGGGGTGACCTCAAGGGTGATTTACTGTATGTTTTATGGTCTTTTTTTTTTTATTGTCTGGTGTGTATAGAAAAATTGGGATGAAGAGCACTGCTTTTCTTTGCTCTACCTTCCATAAATTTCTTGTTGCAGTAATGATCAAAGAACTGAAAAAAAAGAAGTCCACATTTTTCTGTGGAAGAGGAAAGAAGGAAAGAGCAAAAGGGAAGGGAAAAGGTAGGTTAACAGGATGGGAAAAACTTCCAATGAGGCAATGTATTTTTAACCTTGCATTTGCATAATGTCTCTTACCATACTGTGTGTGTGTGTGTATGTGTGTGTCTTGGTGTGTCTTTCCTGAGTTATCTGGCAGGGCTCCAGGCATAGCAGAGCTGCAAATCTTTTGCAAATTTGCATATCCCTTTTATGCTCAAGCGAATCAATAATGAACAGTTGTTCCTTCTTCTTGGACAGAGGCCTAAAATCCATATGCTTTATGTGCACTGGTGAAACTTTATCATCTCAGAACCCTTGTGTTAGCCTAACCTAACTGCAGTGTAGTGGCAGGGCCTTGTTCTGACTGGTCACTCAGTAAGTATTTGTTAAATGGATACTCAGAACATCAGCCTGAAGTTGGGGCTGTTTGACTCCTAGACTGATCCTGTCAATTCTTCCGATATGCTTTGGAAAGAGCACCAAGGGAGGACTTGACTAAGTCTGTGCATCCCTGGTCTTTGGCTTTTGTTTCCTTTCAGTACTCTGCTGGTTCTGTGAAGTGGTAGAGCCAGAAATGCAGGAAATTAGGTGAGGCTGGAACATTCTGGAAGACTAGAAACTTGATGAAGTAGGAACAGCTGTTTCTGCTGCTTGGGGAAAGAGTAGGTCCTCTGCTGTGATATGGTGTGATTGGCCTGCGTGGCAGACAATGTGGAGTGGGAGGGAGGCACTGATTTCAATCCTCTCTACCTCTGAAAGGGCCCTTTGCTGACCTGCTGGTGACAAAAGGAGTTGCTACAGACCACTTGCTTTATTGTGATAGATTTTTGCTGGGGATTCCCCTTTAAGAAGGAGCCAGACGGGTGAGCTGAGGCATGGCTGATCTGCCTCTGTGTTGAGTTTCTAGAATGGATTGAAAAGTATGGATGGATATTTTGTGATTGGTGGTTGGTTGGTTCTTCCCCTGATGAACAACAGCTGTTTGGATTCCGCCCTCTGCTTTTGCCATATTAATTTTGGTATTTCGGTTTTTGCCCCATAGTTGTGAACTACTACTATGTTTTTGAAAGGAGAAGCAGAAAGGGAGGTGGGATTCTGGGCTGGCTGCTCAGGAGATCACACTGTCTGACGGTTTGTACTTCACTGTCCAGTTACAAGGACAGGATAGAGGGCCCCTCTTAGCAACAGAGCCAAGGAGAATCTGAGGAGCTCGTGAGCCCATCTTGGCACCATGGCCAGTGTGGACGGAAAGGCAAAACCTGTTTGGTCACTGGCCACAGGGCCAAGGAAGAGTCCTTCGGAGCATCTCCGGCAACCACATGGCTTACGATAAAGCTCAACTTTGAGAGCATTTAAAGACCAGAGCAACGAGGAGAACTAAACTCATAGTAGTGTGACAGGCAGAAGCCATGAGAAGATGTGCTGCGTTCCGGTGGCCAGGCCCTTGATTTGTAATGCTGCAGTTCGTTTACAAGCCCCTGCAGTCTGTGGACCTCTTCAGAACCTATTTAGGACCTGGGAAAAGGACAGAGTTGATCAGGGAAGAAAGAGCATAAAGACACAGTATTAAAAGACTGAATCTGGCCACTTATCAAAGAAACTCCTGTTCCTTATGAGGGAAGATTAACTGTTAATAAGCTCTCCATCATTATAGGTATGAGGATACTTCAAAAAGTTCGTGGAGTATGCCCCAGTATGGATCTGGCCCTCACATCATGGGCAGGAGGAGTGACAATTAGCTTTGTATCTCATGAATAGTCTTAATTAAAAAAAAAAGTTTGTGGAAAAATGGAATTAAAAGATAATGCGAATCTTTCCATGAACTTTTTGAAGACCCCTTGTACATGTTTGTAAGGTATTGCTTTACTCTGTGGATCATTTATAGTAGTACTTTAAATTTCTTCAGGTAGACTGTTCATTTCTCTAATTTGTTGAAAAATGTGTTTAAATCCTCTTAGTATAGACCCTAACTGGGATGTCAAAATCTTTGTGCTTGTAAGACCAAGGTCAAGGGTTCGGTTCCCTGTATCAGCCAGCTGCCAAAAAAAAAAATTTAAAAAAAAAATCTTTGTGCAGGTAGGGGACCTCTCGTGCCACACATACACAAAAGGATTAGACCTTGAATTGCCAGGATAATATCAATTTTATGGCTACATTGACATCCTTGTGGCTTGAGTGTGAACACGTAGACACATACACACACACTCTCTCTTTCCCTTTTCTCATGTTCTTGTCGTCCTCAGTGGAAATGGTACGAGGTACTGACATGACTCTTCAACTTATTGTCTCCTCACCATCTCTGTGATGGGGATAAATCCCAACCTCTTATTTCATGGCCTCATTTAAATCTCATAGACGTAATCCCAGAGTGCTTTAAAGGGACCTGGGACTACAGATATTAAAAGGGATAGAAAAGGCTCTGGAGGTAATTGGACTCTCTTGTTCCCTGGATACCTTGGGCATGTCCTCCATTTTGGTGTTGCCCCAAGGATGATTTTTTTTTTTCCTTTTTTGACTGGTAAGGGGATCGCAACCCTCGGCTTGGAGTCGTCCGCACCACGCTCAGCCAGTGAGTGCATTGGCCATCCCTATATAGGATCCGAACCCGTGGCCTTGGAGCTGCCAGTGCCGAACTCACCCAAGTGAGCAATGGGGCTGGCCCCCAAGGATGATTTTATACAGATGTTTGAAAGGTGTAGATCTTTACTTTTTAGAACACACTGAGTTAGTCTGCATCTTCATTGGAAGGACTTCAGGAATCTGCAGACAGGAAAGTAGCCTGATGAATTTCTGATCCTCACTAGCTGTTACTGCCAGTCTTGTTGTGAAATGTGACAGGAGCATGGCCAGCTGTGTGATGTTGAAATATATTCATCTGAAATTACTTCATATCCTCTACATTACTATGTAAAGAGGGAATGACTGGCAGTAATGAGGGAGTCTACATCACATTTTGAGTTTGCATAAACAGGGTTTATTGGTTTTCTGCTAATCACAAGACATTGTCCAAGGGGCCAATTTCAAGGGGTTGCAAATATATGGAGCTTGCATTCTTCTTGAGACTATGCTTGCAAAAGGATGATTAAACATGTAAGATACGATATAGATGACAACTAGTATCAATAATGTACTCTAGGTCAGAGCTCAGATGACACAAGAAAATTATGGTCCTGGATAGCCGTCAGAGGGATTAGGCCTCCAGGCTGCGTCTAAAAGATGAGACAGGAGCTGCATAACAGAGCAGGGGAATGACACACACAAATGTGGAGGCGGGAATGGATGAGGTATGTTGGGAAGTGTGTACAGACTCTTGGAACAATGGATTTATATATGCCCTAAAAGAATAGGGAAAGAGTGGATTCAAAAGTAGGGGTGGGCACATATGATGCTTTCGATAGTAAAAAAAAAACCTGAATGTAAAAAAAAACCTGAATGTGCTTAAACAGCAAAGATAGTGCATTGGCTCAATAACTGAAAAAAGGTCCACTTTTCAAGTTGCAGGTGTGATTCTCTAGCTCTACTTTCCTCCTCCTAGATTGCCTTGTGCTCACGAGAATACTGCCAGCAGTAGCCAGGGCTCCCTATTTCTTTGTTGATATTTATAACCACTGAACAAAAGACAACTTTTTTCGGACTGGAACACTCTTAATCGTCATGGCAGCCAGGGGAATGCCACATGGTTAGAACTGGGTTTCTGTTCATCTCATAACTAGTCAGAATGGGAATAAAATTGCACTGATTAGGTTATGCCAGTAAAGGTCAACCTCTGGAGCACAGTTCAGGCCAACACCAACCAAATTCCGTGGTTGTATTATATAGTGATTTCCCAAAGGGAAATCTAGAAAGACAGAAAGAAATGGCAGGGTAGAGGATGAGTTAATGAAAAAATGTCCACTCAAGGGCAAAATTATGGTGGGTTTAAATCCTAGGATAAATGATCTTGAGTGACTCTAGGCTTTATTCTATAGGCAGATCCACTTAGGATTATTACAGAATTTGTCTTCTCCTTGATGAGAATGTTTATTAGTTTGGCGGTGGTCTTAACCATATGTGCTTCTGTTCAGAGAAGTTCATTGGTAACCAATTTTCCTTCTCATCTTCATCATCTGTTTTAGCTTCTTACTAGGACTGTACATGCTCAATCAGCTGACCTGTACTGAGAGTCTGCAGAGTGCCCAACGTGAATGGCTTTGGAGAGTCACCTCTCTTCCTTCCTACGGGGTTTCCCGAGAGTCATACCCCACTTAAGATCTCTCTGTTAGAGGTTATTCCACTGAGACTTCCATTTGTTAATATTAATGTGAGTCAAAAATTATGTAGAACAAGGGCCGGCCTGGTGGCGCACTCAGTAGAGTGCGGCACTTGGGAGTGTGGCGGCGCTCCCACCGTGGGTTCGGATCCCATATAGAGACCGGTCCGCTCACTGGCTGAGCGCAGTGCGGGTGCGACA
>NW_007727543.1:255877-258448 GCF_000696425.1 Galeopterus variegatus
TGCGACACCGAGGGTTGCGATCCCGTTGCCGGTCGTGGTACGGGCGCGACACTGAGGGTTGTGATCCCCGGTCACGAAAAAAGGCAAAAAGGAAAAAAAAAAAAAAGAAAAAGATTGTTTGGGCCGGCCTGTGGCTCACTCGGGAGAGGGTGGTGCTGATAACACCAAGGCCATGGGTTCGGGTCCCATGTAGGGATGGCCGGTTAGCTCAATGGGTGAGCGTGGTGCTGACAACACCAAGTCAAGGGTTAAGATCCCCTTACCGGTCATCTTTTAAAAAAAAAAAAATTATGTAGAATGCTAAAGTTTAGTACTGCCATTCAGAAGTCGGCCATCATCCATTTATCCATACATCAGATGAGTTCCTACTATGTGCCAGGAACTGTGCTGGGCCCTAGTAGAATGCTAAAGTTTAGTACTGCCATTCAGAAGTCGGCCATCCATCCATTTATCCATACATCAGATGAGTTCCTACTATGTGCCAGGAACTGTGCTGGGCCCTAGAGATGAATCCAGGTATGGCACATGGCTTCTACCCTTGAACTCCCACTCTGGTTGGGGAATTCGACAAATCCACAGTACTGATTTTATGTGGTATATATTGTGTGTAGCATACTGTGGAAGTTAGAGGCATTTCTTTCAACTAGAGGTGTTAGCTTGTGACATTTTCCTAGTTGAAGTGATGTTTAGAATAGGCGTGGAGGATGGGGGGGCAGTGGGCAGGTGTTTAGAGCAGAGGGAACCATGATAAATTGTATCAAGGACACAATGATGTTATTTCCAAGAAGCCACAGGTGTTATTCTGTGGCTGGGGCTGTAGTTCTTAAATAACTGGGAGGTGGAATGGAAATGCAGATTCCCAAACCTTCCACCTGAGATACTGGTCAGTAGGTAGGCAATGTGGTCTAGGAATCCCATTTTAATCTCCAGATCCCTTGCTGGTTCTGATGATACTGATTCCAAGAGTACCAGCCTGGGGAGCTGAATGTGGGTGCAGGGCTGGGAGGGTGGAGGGAAGAGGCTGCAAATGTAGGCTGGGGTAGGGGAAGAGCAGGAGTCTGGACAGAGTGGCCAGAGAGGCTAATGAAGGATGGAGGAGAGTTTCCAGGGTGAATGGTCAACAGGACCTTGTAGGAAGTTGAAGGCATCAGCCGACATTAGGCATTAGTTGAAAGCATATAATCTCCAAGAAGCAAGCTTAGACAGGAAATTGTATTTTAGGCTTATTTTTGCACAGTTGAGTTAAAATATCTTTCCAGAATAAAAGACTCCTGAAATAATGACTTGACTCTAAACTTATGCAGCCAAGAATTCAAGTTCCAAACTTCCAGTGTAGTTCTTAGTCTGCTAGTCTGCCTCCCAGTGGGAATTATTTATCCTTGTTATGTTAGCTCAGTGATTTTTGGAATGCTCTTGAATAACTTAGGAGTCTACTCTATTGCTTGATTTATTACTTAAAGAGATGATCAATTCAAACCTGAATAAAAGTGTAATACTGAATCTAAATGGGGGGGTGAGGGGTGGCATCGAAATGGGGGTGTGTGTGCAACATTTACATTCATACAATCAAGGATATTTTGGGGGACTTTTTTCATAGAATCATTAAAACTTAGCAAGACTTTTAAATTTTCTCCCTCGGGCAGGGTAACGATAAGAACCTTCTCAAACTACTTGACTTACTCTGAAAACTTCTTGGAGTAAACTGAGTTCTTCATTCTCATGGATGGTATACTATAGACTACATTCTTACTTCCTGTGCAGTGATGCTTTTTATTTACTGGGTGTTAAAACAATAACTAGTTTCAGTCTGGATCTGTGTTTTACCTTATTGTTGGAGTTACCAAGTCACTATTAAAAGCTCAGTAGAAAAGACTGGAAATGTCATACTTTTCAATATAGCTTTTAACTGCTTTTGTCTTCAAGTGCATTTAATAGCAGTTCATTAGTTAAGTTTGAAAATAAGGGCCACCAAACAATGACGCACGAGAGCTGCTTCATCTTTGACATTTAAAAGCATTTATTGTTTTAGGCATTAGAGTGTGGGTTAATAGAAGGTACAGGAAGGTGAACTTTAAAAAATATTGACATTAGCAAGTCAGTTAGCACAGGATTTCTCGATCTTGATAATGTTGACATTTGGGCCAGATAATTCTTTGTTGTTGGGGGCTGTCCTGTGCATTATTGGATGTTGTGGCATCCTAGTCTCGGCCAGTTTTGACTATTAACAAATGCCTCCAGACATTGCCAAGTGTCCCCTGAGGAACAAAATAATCCCTGGTTGAGAACCACAGACTTAGCAGAGACAAGAAGGCTTTTTATGGATTATATTTTTATTCTGCTGTTAATCTGTCTTTTGAGAATTTTGTTCTAACTATTAAAGTAAATACGTACTGTTGATTCTCATTCATGGATTCCATATTTGCTAATTTGCCTATTTATTTGCAACCTTCAAATCAATATTCCTGGCACTTTTGCAGTCATTTCTAGACATAGGCAGTAGCAAAAAACTTGAGCTGACTAGTGTGACCCCGCTGAGGCCACAAGGGAAGCACTCTGCCTTGTTTAACTCTC
>NW_007727543.1:258718-287524 GCF_000696425.1 Galeopterus variegatus
GAGCTGACTAGTGTGACCCCGCTGAGGCCACAAGGGAAGCACTCTGCCTTGTTTAACTCTCCTCCTATAAACAAGTGTCCTTTTTGCAATCTGTTTAATGCCATGTTTTTAATATTTTTTCGTTGGTGATTTATCTGTTTAAAATGGCCACCAAGAGTAGTACTGAAGTGCTGTCTAGTGTTCCTAAGCTCAAGAAGGCTGTGATGTGCCTTAGGGAGAAAATTCCAATATTAGATTAAGCTTGGTTCAGAAATGAGTTATAGTGTAAAATAAATAATTGCTGAGTCAAAGGATAAATATCTTTAAAGCTCTTAACACAGCTTGTGGAAAAGGTTGTCTTGATTTTCAGTGCCAGTTTCAATGCATTTTTGCCAGCATTACTTTGCATTTTTCATATTTTTAAAATAATGATAAAATTGATACCTTTGTCTTAGAGAAAATTCAAATTATACAGATATGTTTAAAATACACCTTAAAATTTTTTCTCACTTTTTTTCACCTCTTCCTCAAGGGTGTTAATAATTTGGTACATGTTGTTTCAAGCCTTTATTAGAAAAAGCATGTAAAAATAAATGCATTTATACCTGTAATTAAATATAGAATGGACTGAATATTTGCCTGTTATGTGTGCTTCACATGATACGTTATTGCTTCATATAATTTTGGTGGGAAAATGCTTCCTTGCTATTTATAAAATACTTATTAAAATACTTAACATATGAAGCGAAATTACATAAATGATGTTTCTGTTGAATAGCTATTGTTTAATTTTTGTGCTATGCAATTAGCTTGTGATAAATATCTTTTTTTTTTTTTTTGTATTTTTCGTGACCGGTAAGGGGATCACAACCCTTGGTGTGGTGTTGCCCGCACCGCGCTCAGCCAGTGAGCGCACCGGCCATTCCTATATAGGATCTGAACCTACGGCAGGAGCGTCGCTGTGCTCCCAGCGCTGCACTCTCCCGAGTGTGCCATGGGGTCGGCCCATGATAAATATCTTTTAATCTAATCTTTATTTAGACAGTAACTAAAGCTACAGAACAACACAGATTCAGTCTTGCAGTTTTATTGTTGTCTTTCACTAGGCTTGACAGAAGATTTCAAAGAATTCCATTTTCAGACAGAAGAGTAGTTAATGAGTGGATGCAATTGGGTAAACATTATCCAGGATTAGTCAAGATGCTTACTCTAAATTAGTACAACAGATGTTTGTGGAATGTTTACAATGTGCCTAAGACTTCAGTGTCAAAATGATTCTTTGACCCCTGCCCGCTTCACCATGGCAGGAGAAAAGGGGACACTGTGGGGTATCTGTTGCTCACTTGTGTGTTTCAGGCAGCACAGGGACGGCTTGGAGGGTGACTGGAATTCCTGTAGATAAGATTCCCTTGGTTTAGGGTGAGAAGTGAGACCTTCTTGTACCAGCTGTTAATAGTAGGTATAAAATTTTGATTGAGTTTTAAGCCCCACTTATATCAGAAAGCTATGGCTAAAACTAGAGATAGACAAACTTGCTATTGGGAAAGAAAGACTGAAATGTTTTGTCTGATAGAAAAGCTCAGGAAAATTGCAGACGTTTGAAATAAGTGGGATAAGTTGTTTCTAGGATGGTGGGACAGAGAAATTGTAAAGATTTAGGGTTACTGGTTTATTATTTAGGGAAAAGTAAAATAAAAAGTATGAGTTAATCAAGGCCAGGAAGGATTCTTTTTTGGAAAGCATGGAAACGTCTGGGATAATGCTGCTGACTGAGCTAAGGGGATAAGTCACCCAATAACCATGCATCAGTTTCTTCACTAGCAAAAGAGGGGCCTAGAAGGTTGTAAAGGCCCATAGAATTCTATTTCCAGGTAAGGGAGTGTCACTTACATTATTACTTTGCACCTCAGTCCCACATTCAGCGCTCCAGCAAGATGCCAGTAGTTGTCCCGCATGCAGGTGTTGAGAAAACTCAAGGGTTTGGCAGAGATCGGGATTTTAAAAAATCTTTCACCCTTCATTTGGTATGAAAAATTCACAGAAGTTTTGAAGTTTGTAAATTCTATCTAATTCAGAAAGGAGAAAAAAAAAATCACCCTTCTCTAGGTTAGAAATTAGGAGAATCTCTTCCACATGAGAGTCTTAGTTTACCTTTGGGATGATTTTGTTTTAGCTTACTCTCAGGATGATTTTTGTTTGTTTACTAGTACAAGCACTCTGATAATGATCAAAATCCTAGAGGCACACCCTTTGAAGTGCATATTTTCTGTTCGAAAACATTTATGGGAAAGGCACTAAGGAGAATGTTTAAAGGAAAATATTTCAGATAGTTGTCCACATTTCTCTCTTATTTTTATTTCTGAAAAATGGCAGACAAACATTTTTTTTACTTCAGTGATTTTTAATTTAAATATTTATAAAAGGACTTAATTGAATATCACTTTATATTAACCTCTTTGTAAAATGTTTTAATATATATCATTAATATTTCAATTCTTGTTTGCTGTGAAAGGTTTAAACATAGAAAGCTTTAGTAAAACATAGATCAGATTAATCATGTCCCCCCTCAAAAAATCCTGATAACATCAAGGTCAAGGGTTCAGATCTGCATACCGACCAGCCACCAAAAAAACAAAACAAAACAAAACAAAAACCACCTTTGTAAATAATGTCTCTTTGTGGCTTGTCTTTGAACTTTGTTATGAAATGTAACAC
The DNA here is from genome assembly GCF_000696425.1 of Galeopterus variegatus. Lineage (NCBI taxonomy): Eukaryota > Metazoa > Chordata > Mammalia > Dermoptera > Cynocephalidae > Galeopterus > Galeopterus variegatus. The sequence goes on from NW_007727543.1 coordinate 261,413, forward strand.
TTGTGTTGCCATATCTGTGAACTTTTCTTTATGTCTTCTGGGTTTTGTAAATATAAATGTTCTTGATATTTTTTCTAGTAGTTTTATAATTTTGTAACGTTTCTATCTCTTATCTACCTAGAATTTGCGTTTGCGTATGATAGTGGTAGAGCTGTAACTTAATTTTTGTTTATATGGATATTTACTTTTCCCAATATAATGTACCAAATAATTTGTTCTTTTTGTACCAATTTTAAGTATAATAAATATATAATAAATATTTATTTATATAATAAATATATCCTAAATACTTGTGTATTTTGCTGTACTGTCTATCCTATTCTGATTATAGAATATATCTATTTCTCTGATATCACAGTTTTAGTTACTGTACTTTACTGTATGCTCAGTTTTGTCAGGATGTTTCCTTTCATTATTTTTTTAAAAACGTTTTGGGAGAGTTCTGGTCAAGATGGCAGAATAGACGGTCCCCAGCATCACTCTCTCCCACAAATCAATCAATTTACAACTATAAAAATGTAACAACTGCCAAGCCAGGGCTGCTAGAGCTCAGGTGAAGAGGAGGAGAGACCTAGGGAGTGCATGAAGGGGGAGAAGCCACAATGAGAGAAGGAAAAAACTGCTTGGAGCATTTCAGGCTGCGGCCACTTTAAGGCTAGAGCTGCAGAGCGCCTGGAGCAGGAGCCTGCAGAAGCCTCAGCTCTGCCCTTTGGATGGAGTTGCTTGGAGGTAGCAGGGGAGAAGAGGGCCTTGCTGGCCCCCAGGACAGCAAGACCATTAGTAGGGTTCCCGTGGACCCATGCAGGAGCGAGGAGCCAGAACAGCTGAAAAAGGGGAGCTATTCAGAGGCTGGTGAGTCATCACAAGGACCCGTCCCATGGGAAGTGTTTGGAGCATAGGCATTGGGAGAGACGGGCTCACCCAGAGAACACTGGGGCACAAGGACAGCTGATCTGCCCCGCAATCAGTGCAGGCCCACTCAGAGGAGACTGGTCGGGAATGCAGAATTGCATGGGGTGCGGTTTGATGAGAAGATTCAAGCCAAGATCATAGTTTCTGCACAATTCAGGTGCACCAAGTATCTGGAAAGCCAGAAATACCTATAAGGTCAACCATTAAACCCTGAGCTGCACAAAATGTCTTCCACGGGGAAACAACAGCAAAGCAACAATTTAGATCAACCACACAGCTCAACAGCAAAGCAACAATTTAGATCAACCACACAGCTCAAGTAAGTGGTTCCCACAGGAAGTTCCCCTGTTTTAGAAATAAGCAAAGGACAAAAAATTAGTTCCAGCCCAGGTACAACACCAGTGCCTCCTGGCCCAGCCCAGGGCTTGGAGCCAGGGAGTGGACCCCCACCCACATCCAGGCACACCACCAGCACCAAGGAGCCTGCCAAAAACATCACCTCCATGTGGGTGGCCCACCACAGCTACCACAGTAACCACAGCTGCCACGAAAGTGGCTAGATGTCACAACCACCATGCAGATGGTCCGCCAGCCACTGGAGTGCATTGACACAGGGGAGTCACCAGCAGAGACCAAAGAAAAGAGGACATCTCTCTCTACAAAGCCCATTTTAGAGTGACAGAAGAAGCATCTGCTCTAAGACAATATTGGGGGACCTGAACACACCTTTCAGCATTAGACAGATCATCTAGGCCACAAATCAACAGAGTAACCATGACTCCTTCAGAGGGAGAGAAGAAATGTAGGGTTATCAGTGGTGGGAGTGGGGAGGGAGAGGGGGATGGGGAGAGATTGGACAAGAGGCATAAAGAATAAGTACGATTAGTAACAATATGTATACTAGTAATATTGATTTGATTAACATATGTCAACATTGAGTCCCAAAAATATGTATAATCAATTATGATTCAATTAAAAAAAAAAAAACATTTTGTAGTCATCCTGAAGCTTTTTCTCTTCCAGTTCAACTTTAGGATCAGTTTTATAAATTCTACAGAATATCCTATTGAGATGTTGGTTGGATTACGTTGATTTTATAAACTGAGGGAGAATTGCTGTCTTACAATATTGAGTTTTCTCATTTGGGAAATGGTAGTTCTCACCATTATTTGTATCTACTTTTACATCCTTCAGTAAAATTCAAAATAAGATTGGTTTGGTATTTTTATGGGTAGGTTTATTTCTAGGGTTTTTTTTTTTCCCTTTCCTTGTCTATCTCTTTCTATCCCTTCTTGCTATTATGAGTAGATTTTTTTTTAAAATTCCATTTTCTAAATGGTTACTGTATCTACAGTCCACTAGATTTTAGGCAGACAGGCATTTCATTTGCAAACATTGAATGTTTTACTACCTTCTTCCTACTATTTTTATCTTATTTCATTTTTCTGTCTGCGTTGGTTCAAGGGTGAAATAAAGTGTTGAATAGTAATAGCAGACATCCTAGTCTTCCTCCTGATTTTAATGGGGCACGACTTGTAATTCACCATTTGTACGCTCATTTCCATACATTGCTGATTTACAGTCATGCATCGCTTAACAACAAATGCGTCGTTAGGCAATTTCATCGTCTTGAGAACATCATAGAGTGTACTCACACCAGCGGCATACCTAGGCTACATGGTGTAGCCACCGTTGTATATGAGGCCTAAAAAAAAAAAAAAATTTGAAAGCCATCGATGTCATTTGTTCTATTAATTTAAATTATACAGTAATATTGATCTTGACTATGCAACTATGGGCATTTTGTATTCCTACTCAATTGCATTTCTCAAGGAAAATTTCCTTGCACACAGGATTTAGAAATTATTTCCTCATCCACCAAATGCAGACCTTATAGAATTTGGAGTATGCAGGCATGTGATTGGGTCAGGCATGTGATTGTGTGCATGTCCTATTTCCTCTGATAAATGGTAAGCTTCTTAAGAACCTGCTGGTGTCTTATTTTGTTTTCTATCTCCATTCTCACCTTCAGTCTTGGACACATATCACATAAAATTCAGGATATAGTTTCTTTAGCGGAAGAAAAATTTTTTCTTGAACCCTGGTAAGTTTGTAGTTAGAATGACCCCTGTAACAAAAGATGGATTAACAAGAAAAAAACAACTTTATTAACATGTACATTTCATATATATACATGGGGGACATCTAGGGAGTGAGGGATTCTCAAAGAGGTGGCTTTGAATTCCATTTTATCCATCTTCCACAAGGAACAGTACATTTTCAGGGAAGTGACAAGACAAAGGAAAAGGACTTTCAGTCTCAGTGGGTGGCAACTTGGGGGAATGTCAGATAACTGGCAGATAAGGACTAGTTAGTAAGGCTTGTTAATGTAGGTTCCTCTGGGATCATCTTTAGGCCCATAAAGGTCTCAAGTTGTCTTTGGTCTCCCTGGTAGAAGGGGGACAGGATACATTTTGTCTTTGTAAATCTGTGTCCTGCTTTTAGGCACGTAGAAGGAGGGCAGAGAGCTTTCCTGTATTTGTTGCTTCTTACTTGCCTTCAGCTCAGTAATCCTTCACATTTTGGGGTGGCATGCTCTGGTCTCCCACGTTTCGAACCCTATGAGTGAATATCCCCTTTCCCTTTGGCTAATGATATCACCGAGAAGGCAGGTGAGGGTGGCAACTCCAGCAGCTTGCTTCCCTCGTCTTTCTGCGTGCAGGCGAGGTGTTAAGAGAGCTCTAGATGGCCTCCTTGGGAGGTTGCTGCATTTTACTAGGATCACCAAAATTGAGGCAAGAGAGTTTGCCAACAGAACCTCTCCCAGTTCTGTGTGGGCTACTGTCTAAGTAATGAGGCCAGCGGATGTAGACTGAGCCCAGGGGAATTGTGGTAAGGCAGCATCATTTCGTGGTGGGATTATCAACATCGCGCTTGATGTTCAGCCACTCCCTTCCTACTCTCAGGGCCATACTGGAGGCCTGTCTCTTCTAAGGAGAGCTCTCTGGCAAATCCAGCCCACAGTAAGTTGTGCTTTCTGTTCTTTAGCCTGAGTGCTTATTTTAGGTAAGGGTCTTTGGTGGCAATAGAAACCCCTTCACACCAGTTTGGTATACAGGGAAGCTTTCTGTATGTCTTTGGAAACAGAGGGCCCCAGTGGTCACAGGAACTGGACTGAAGCGCTGGAGGTACTCTCCTGGGGTCCCACATTCCTGGTCCCTTTTGGGGGGGGGTGTGCTTTAATTATCTCATGCACATGAACTTGCTAGGTCATGATTACTTACCAGCTTGCGGTAGCCCTCTGTCTTTGTGATTTCCTAATCTTCCAACCACCCAGCTAGAGTTCCATCAAATAGAATGGCTCAGAGTTACTGGGGAGAATCCCACTGGCCACAATAGGCCTATTTGAGCCAGGCCACAGTGAGATTGGGTCCCTGGCCTGGGAATGCATTAACTGCTTTAGGATTAGGGCTCAGCTCCTGCCAAGATAGCTATGGTGGGAGTGGGGAGAAAGGAAAGATCCTTGAGCACCCAGGGCAGCCCCTTTAGGCTGGCAGACTGAAAAACTCATCTCTTACATTGCTTAAGGATTTGCTAGATAAAGTGATTTATCCTTTTTTTCCCAATTCTAATACTCACTGTTTTGAAGTGAAATTTTCCTACACCCCCCTGTCTTTGGTTGTAAGCATGATCAACTATTCTGGAGTGTAAGTCTCCCAGCTGTCTGGATGATGACCCCTGCCCCGCCCCTCAGCCCTTTTTGGGGGGTTGACCTTAGCTGAATTGCATAATGAAGGCAGCCAGATAGCATTGCCGCTCGGCACTGCCCTTCCTGCCAGGAGCTGGAGCAAGGGTGGCTCTGCCAAGAACAGCATTTGTAAAGCTTGGGTGATGGCCTCAAGGCCCCCTTTGCCCCTTCCCACTGTCTGAGCGTGCAGAGCCGCAGTGAAGGGGCTGCGGACACAACCTGTGGAGTGGTCGGTCCCAGGCTTGCCTGGCCCTTTCCGGAGAGTGAAAGCGGCTCGCCTTTCCATTGGTACAGAATGTCCCTGCTTCCCACTTCTCCTCTACAGAGTAAGAAAGGAAAAATAAATCATCATTTTAAAGAAAAATCATTCTAAAAGAAGAAAAAGAACTAGCCTCATTCAGGGGAGTCAGGTTTCTGGCCGGGCTGTGCATTGAGTCTTCATCAGACCCATGTGTTATTTTTGAGTGGCGGGAATAATAGGGCTTACACCTAATCAAGGAAAAGAATTCCAAACAAAAGCTGGGGTGGGGTTTCCTGGGCAGGAGTGTGATATTGTGGTAAATGGGAAGCAGAGTTCTGCAGCCCAGTCTCTGGTCTGATTACACAAATTATAGCAGGGACCCTGTTCTGGAAGGAATGTAACACACCCCACTGAGGCCCCTCCTTAGCGGGTGTGTCCGCATTTCCTCAGCCCTCTCCTTAGCAGTGAATGCCTTCGCCAGAGCAGAGTTCTGCAGCCCAGTCTCTGGTCTGATTACACAAATTATAGCAGGGACCCTGTTCTCGAAGGAATGTAACACACCCCACTGAGGCCCCTCCTTAGCGGGTGTGTCCACATTTCCTCAGCCCTCTCCTTAGCAGTGAATGCCTTCGCCAGGCCTTCTGCCGAATAATTATTATGCCTTCATTAGGGTCTCTGCAGTGGGACCATTTCACAAGTGAGTTCACCTTATGTTAAAGTCCTTTAGGGACACCTGTGGCTAATTTCCCCACCCTTCTCCTGCATTACCGATCGGAAAGCCAGTGCAGGAGTCTGACATTCCAGTAACAGTTTGGGACACTTCCAAGCACCAATGAGCCAAGTTCTTTATATGGGGTAGAGGAACATGTTTGGATGAAAAGCCTCTTTTCTTGCAAAAGGGGCATCTCTCCCTGCTGCTGTCTTCCTCTTCAGATGGCCACCTGCCATCTCTCCTGCCCTTCCTGAAGCCCCAGGCTCAGCCTTCTGAGCCACTTGAGGCTTCCCTGATGGGTCAGGTTGGCATCCCCTCTGGAACTCTTCCCCTGCTGCTCCCTCTGGCAGTTTCCTGCCTACCCCCATCCCCTTCTCTCCTTTCTTCTCAGTCTTGGAATTAAACGTTCTCTACCCAGTCTCTTTGAGATCCCCAGAGCACCCTCGTTTACCTTTTTAGCTTTTACCACCCATGTAACTTAAATGATGCCTTTACTACTTTTTCCTTTTTAACTTACAAGCTCCTTGAGGCCAAGGACTGTTCATCTTCAAATTCCTCATACCTGGCTCATAATAGATACATCTGAATAGTTTGGGGATATTGTCTTTTCTCTTGAACAAATTATACATTCTAAGTTTATTTTTTATTTTTTTGGGGGGTGGCTGGCTGGTACCAGGATTCGAATCCTTGACCTTGGTGTTACAAGGCTGCACTCTAACCAACTGAGCTAACTGGACAGCTTAAGTTTATTTTTTTACAACAGCTAATTTATACTCCATATCAGATTTCTATTATAGCCCTGTCTATTTAGAATCTTGTTTTTTTTTCTTTACACCATTTTTGTTTGTTTTTACCTATATGCCTTACTGCCTTATCTCTGTTTAACATTCTCGGAGCTCAGTAACTTTGTGGCAAGGAGTTGATGAGACAGTCGCTTGACACCTGGCATTGGAGGGTTGTGACCATCATGTTTCACTGGGAATTTGTCATGGTTACAGCAGCATCACTAGGATAAAATGAAATCACACAGGTGGTGGTGCCACCTCCTGTCTGCCTCCCTGACCCAGCCATCCTCTGTTCCTCCCCAGTGTCACTCCTCCTAGCCTCCCTGAGCTGCTCCCTTTCTGTTGAAACACCATTCCTTTTCATGCCACTTCTTGTACGTGATGGGCCTTATGCCCAGATTGCCCCAGTCCCTTTGCCGTGTTAGGCTAGGTGACTTGTCGTCCTTCCAGACTCCACCTCGCCTCCTTTGGGAAGCCTTCTGTGATTCTGTCAGCTTCCCCTCCAGTGTTTCCCTCCCTGCCAATACTCCAGATGAAAGCCCTCAGTACTTGTCACATTTAATTGTAGTCATTTGTTTATGGGTCTCTCCTCCCACTGGATTGAGGGGGGTGGGTTGTTCTTAGGCAGAGGTGTGGCCTTATTCCTTTTTGTATTCCTCAGTACCTAGCCCAGTGCGAGGGGTACAGTAACTAGTTAATCCAGTAAGCAGTCCAAAGCATTTTATTTTTGTAAAAATATAATAACAATAATAATTATTGTGCACGTCCTGATATTGTCAAAGGTCAGGGCATCACACTATGCACATCCTATTTTACAGATGAGGAAATGGAGACTCAGAAACCTTCACCACACAGCTTGTACGAGGCAGGACAGTGACTGAGACCCAGACTTCAGAGTCCTTGGCTGGTGGGCTTTTCCCCATATGAGCCAGACTCCTGTAGGCTTGAAGAAATTGGTACACTGATAGGCGATTACAAGTGTCCTTGTGGGGCTGAGAGGCTGGACTCACAGGTAACAGGAAGGGCCTTTGGAATCATCTCTGGTATAATCTGAGTTGACCTTTTCCACGTTGGTGCCAAGACTCATTTCAGTCTGCGGACTGGGAAGATTCTAGAGATAAATGAAAAAGGAGAGACGAAGTTCTGTGAGCACTGTAGAAGCTTGGCAGGGTTAGCCCTGCCCCTTGGTCATGTACCTTACAGATTCCACTTTCACGTTGCTTTTCCTAAGCACATTCATTTTCCTGTGCTATGTAAGATACTGCATTAATCCCTGTTGTCGTGCATGTACTCAGAAATGCTTATAAATATCCCATTGTCGCCTGTGTAATTAGCCCAAGGAGGAGAGAGGTGCATGGAGGAGCTGCTGATTTGTGCTTGTCTGCTTGCTAGAGATTCAGCAGCCAACTAGACAAGCTGATAATAAGTGTTAAACACCATGGGGTCTGTATGTCGGGTGACATCCCAGCTGGCACTGAGGGGACAAAAATCTTCCCCTTGACATGGCCTCTCTTGATTGCCAGGGATGAATGAAGTTCATAAATGCCGTTTTGAGAAGTGTTTACAGTATTCTTTTGGTACAGTAAAATTTTATTAGGTAATGGGAAGTCACCTAACAAAGAGTTACAGGGAAAATTTTAAAACATTATTTAAAGTATATAGATAATGAATTGCGCTAGACTGACAGATAATATGCCTAAAAGAGGTTTTTGAAATATGACCTGTGACACAAATTTAAGACATTATTGCCCAACAGAGGGTTTTAGGGCATCCAAGCTAATGGATATTTAAGAGCAACAATTAACATACCACTTCATAATTAAGTACTTGTAGATTGCTTAAGGGGCATTCTCTGACAACTGTTGGACCCTTAAATTCCTTACATAGCCAAGTGTTAATTTGAATGAACTTGAAAGTATTTAGATTACCCTTGTTTTGCTAGGCAGACCCTTTAAACTTACAACTGTGTAGATCTTCAGGTTTCTCACACTGTGAATTAGTTTGGTCCTCATTAAGGACATACTCCTAGTTTCAACTGCGAGTATTTGAATGTCTGCTAGGTGCAGTGGTTTTGGTTAGCTTTCAAAGAGTAGTAGAATGTATTTCCTTCCCTCAAGAAGTTTCCAGTCCACTGCATAGGAGACAAAGAAACTGGCTTTTGGCCCTGGCATAGCATTGTCAAGCCTTGGGCTCTGGAGTCGGACAGTTCCATTGACTAGTTGTGTGAGTACGTTCCTTAACTTCTTCAGCCTCAGTTTCTTCATCTGTAAAATGGAGATGATATCTCTTAGGGTTATCATGATGTACACATGTAAACTCTCAGGCATCAGTGTTCATTGCTCATCTGGTGTGGCTTCTGCTAACGTGGTAAGGAAATAACCGAGATATGACGTGGCAAATGTTCTGCTGGGCTAGGTTTGTGTTGTGTTCTGCGAGAACACAGGGGTGTGAACAGGTAACTTCTGGTGGAAGCTTAGAGGGGCAAGAGAGGCTGGTTGCTGGGGAAAACGTTAGGATGTCAATGCTTTTCTGTTCATTCATTTGACAAGCATTTATGGAGCATGTATATGATGTGCCCGAGACGTAGCTAGGCACTGGGATTACTGGAGTGACTCAAAACAGATAAAAAAAAAAAAAAACCCATCCCCTCTTGGAGCCTGCATTCCAATGGGAGAAAGAAGGGAGGCACACACTTGTGTGTAAAAACACTGAGGTGGAGGGTATAAGGCATGTTCTAGGAATATGAAGTCATTAAACATGGCCAGAAGGGTGGGTGTGAAGGGCATGGGGGGAGCGGGGATGAGGCTGATGAGGGGAGTAAGCACATACTCCTGCAGGGTCTTACCTGCCTTTCCAAAGATCCCTGGCAGTGGGAGTAGCCATGGGAGCCTAGATTTTTTTTTTTTTTTTTTTTTTTTTTTTTACTATTTTTTCCTCGATTCTGATTGTAATACATATTCATTATAGAAAACATATAAAATTTAAAAAAAAGAAAGTAAAAGGAATAAACACCTGTAGCCCCACAGCTCAGGAACAACTTGTATTTTGACTAACTTCTTTTCAGATTCCCCACCCCAACTCCCTACTCCATGGAGTGGGTGGGTTTATTTCTTGAGTTGACATTCTTGTGATCATACTATAAGTACAGCTTAGCTATCTGTTTTTTCCACTTGTTATAGAGTAAATATTTTCTCAAATTCTCAGAAATGGTATTTTTCTGGCCAAGTAATGTCCAGTCAAGATATGAAATACAGTTAGCCAACCCTTTCTTTTAGATTGTTAAATTGTTTCTAAAACCTTATTAACATAAAGAATGAATGTTTAGCATCTTTATATATGAAAGCATTTGTGCATCTGGATTATTTCCTGATATTATATCTTCAGCATTGCGATTACCAGTTTGCTATGGGTTGAATTGTGTCCCCCTAAGTGTCATGTATTAGAAACTTAATCCCCACTGTGACAGTGTTAAGAGGATGGGAAAATCTACTGTGGCAGTTGGAAGGTGGGGCCTTGAAGAGGTGATTAGGCTGTGGGGACTGTACCCTTGTGAATGGATTGATCCTTTTATGAAGTAATGGGCATGGTTCTGATGGCTTTAAAAGGAGGGCAAATGAGCAGGTTATTCCCTCTCTTGCTCAAACCATTTGCCATGTGACACCCTGTGTTGCTGTGAAACAACCCACTAACAAGGCCCTCAGCAGATGTGTTTCCTGGACTTTGGACTTCCCAGCCTCCAAAACTATAAGGACTAAATTCTATTTCTTTATAAATTACCTAGTTTCAGGCATTCTAAGCAACAGAAATGGACACTTACACTGTTCAAGGTACTAGACTCTTTAAAAGACATTTGAAATGCACTGTAAACTTTTTCGTGTCATAGAGACACCTGGAAATGTGGTGAAGGGTGGATTTGAGCAGTGGGAGGTTGGAGGGAGTCCCAGCAGTTAGCAGATAATGCCTCCCCTAAGGCAGTGGCATTTCTGAGAATGACAGGGCTTTGTTTGAATGTGAGATGTGTGTGTTTATGGCGATTGTTAACTTTGGCCTGGCAAGCAGGAACAAGAATTGGTTTGTAGCTGAAGGTGATGCCTTTGGTTTAGGACCTTCGGAATTCCCTCTTCCCTTGTCCCCTGTAGTTCTTACTTGGTCACTGTTTGCTTAAATGTCATTGTCTCTTATTGAATTGAGTTCTCTGAGCCAATGATGCAGGACATTAGCATTTTTATATACCTAATTATTGTCTAAAGTCCATAAAATGGGTGAAGGGAAAGGGGGTTTAAGAGGGATAGAAGCTTGGACAAGGAATGTGACCCTTGCCCTAGGGGGGCTGTGGCTAGGGCTGGGCAGCTGAAGGGAGCATGTGGGAGTGGAGGGGAGGACAGGAAGGGTAAGGGCAAATCTTCTGGCTCTGGGCCAGGCAGAAGAGAGGTTGGGCAGAGGGCTGATGATGATATGGGCTCCAGAGTCAGCTCTCAGGTCATGGTTCTGGCTTCTCCGCTGACCATTGAGTGAGCCAGAACAAACTCTTCAAGCTCTCTTTGCTTAATTTTCCCAGGAGGAATGCCAATAGTGCCAATCTCTTTTTAAATGCAGCATTAAACAATTATTTTTAGGCCTATATATATATAAGAGGTAGCAATTTAAAGAAAAGGTAGGGAATGATGAAATACAAATTTAGAATAGGGCTGGCTGGTTAGCTGGCTTGGTCAGAGCATGGTGCTGATCACACCCAGGTCAAGGGTTTGGATCCCCTTACCGACCAGCTGCCAAAACAACTAAACAAAAACTCAGAATAAGTAGTTACCTCTCAAAGTTGTTGGAAGCACAGTGCATGGCCTGTGGGAGGTGCTCAGTAGATGGTAGCAGTGAAGTTGATGATGGAGTCACTTACGGGAGGACCCACAGGAGGGAGGTCACCGTTCTCACTGTTCAGAAGGGATTTTTTCACTGGGTGGAGCTCTACCCCATGGCAGATGGAAACACTTTCTCTCTCAACCATGCCACACTTACGGGAGGACCCACAGGAGGGAGGTCACCGTTCTCACTGTTCAGAAGGGATTTTTTCCACTACCCCATGGCAGATGGAAACACTTTCTCTCTCAACCATGCCGAGAGCTGTCCTCTGGAAAACATCCTTGGCCTGGGCTTTGACCCTCCTGAGCTCTTCCATGGCTGTGGGAGGAAGCCCCTGGAGGATGCCTCGCTGCCCTCCGACTGGCCATTCTGAGATCCTGAGGCTGGACAACCCCCACTGCCTTAACTACAAATTAGATGCTTTGCAACAATAAGAATTTATACTCTAACCATTCTGGGGGCCAGAAGTCCAAAATCAGGGTGTCAGTAGGACCTCGCCCTCCCTAAAGGCACTATGGGAGAATCCTTCCTTGCCTTTTTCAGCTTCTGGTGGCTCCACGCATTCCTTGCCTTGTGGCTGCTTCACTCCAAACTCTGCCTTTGTCTTCATATGGTCTTCTGCTAGTTTCTCTGCGTCTTCTCTTCTGTCTCCTATAAGGACACTTCTCATTGGATTTAGGGCCCACCTGTGTAATCCAGGATACTCTTATAGCAGTATCCTTAATTAAATCTGCAAAGACTCCTTTTCCAAATAAGGTCACATGCACAGGTTCCAGGAATCAAGATGTGGACATATCTTTTTAAGGGCCACCATTCAACTCCTCCAGGACAGAGGCTGGGTGTGTGCTCTCATTGGAAGACCAGCGTATCCCCTCTGACATTTCTCTGTGTCCCCAAATCATGGACACTTAGCCTGACCTTCTCGCTCGAGTCTCTTTCTTTCTTGGGGGGAGAAGCTGAGAGATGGAGAAAGTTCCCACTGGGAGGCAGACATTAGCCCAGCATTAGGTGCCCAGGATTGCCAGGGCACTAGGATCACCTTCTTAGGTACCCTCTGGCACCCAGACTTTCTTGAAGGGATGGGATTTGAAGCTCACATGTGAGGTTGGTGCAGTTTTAGTCAGAAACCTCTTTGCTTCCTGTGTAAGCAGGTGAACAAGGTAGTAGTAATTGTGGTTGAATTTTTGCGGCAAAGGGGAATGGCTGTGAAAAAACAGAAACTTGGTGGCACGTGAGAGAAAGTTTGTGATTGTGTAGGATGAACGCAGTTGAATTGCAATTACCAGTTATTGATTATATAAACACTCCATATTTGAATGCAAATAGTATAATTCAAACAAGAAGCTATAGTGGTCATTGCAGAGGTCAGTTGTGGGTTATATTTCAGGATTAATAATCAACCTAAAGCTAGTCTCCCCTGGCTTTAAAACTACAGATGATGGAGTAATAATTATGTGTGAGTTTCTCTTCTACCTGGTTCAGGTCAAAGCTTTGTTAAATTATTTGGTGATAATTGTTCCCTTTCTTCCTCCTACTCTGCCTTCCCTGTCCTTTTGGCTTTCTTTACGCTAGTGCCCTTCTATTTCTTCTTCCTAAGACTCTTTAGTGCTGGTGAAAATGTTAACAGGGCTGTCCTGTTGATATGAACGTGTTTCCAAAGTGGTTTCAATGTGTCTCCATCTAGGAGCTTAAGTGATTTTTAGGGACTGGCCTTTTTGGACCATACTCCCCCTTCACTACCCATAGGAAAGGGTGCCAGGCTGTTCTCTGGCTCTGTTCCAAGTGTGTCAACAAGTTGATTTCTGGTTCACCAAGAGCAGAATAATCTTGGGTAAACATGGCCGTTGGAAAAAAGCAAATATTTGTCTTGGCAATTGTAGTCTCTCAAGTGTCTGGTCCCTCTTGTATTACTGGACAGAGTAGGAGCTACACCAGAGGGCATGGCGTCAAATGCTGCATCTGGTTAAAAAATATTGTTAGAAATATATAAATAAAGGATTTTAAAAGGCAATGTTCTTTTCCCCTCCCTCTCTCTACACCAGAACAAATATGAATATTCCTTTGTTCTTAATTTACTAGCTTAAGCCAGAGCTTTTCAACTTTAGCCTATTGACGTTTAGGCCAGATCATGTTTTGTTTCTGGGGCTGTCTTGTGCATTGGAAGATGTTCAGCAGCAGCCTTGACCTCTACCCATCAGATGCCAGTAGCACCCCTCCCCAGTTGCGGCTACCAAAAATGTCTCCAGGTGATGCCCAGTGTCCCCTGGGGGACAAACTTGCCCTTGGGTGAGAGCATTGGCTGAAGCTGATCCTCCCCAAAGTGGTAAATGTCCTCCTGATGGCGTGGTGGAAGGAGAATCTGTGCACAGCTTGTGCATGTGCACACACATGTGTAGGAAGGAGTGGGGGTTGGCTCTGTTAACCTTGACTCTTATTTCTTGGGAGTCATCTTCCAATCCAGCTGTGGTCTACATGGCCATGACGTGGGTCTCACAGAAGCGAGAGAACTTGGTGATGATCAAATCAGCATTATTATTGGCTGTGAACTTTTAGAGCAGGTATCGTCCAATCCAGCTGTGGTCTACATGGCCATGACGTGGGTCTCACAGAAGCGAGAGAACTTGGTTATGATCAAATCAGCATTATTATTGGCTGTGAACTTTTAGAGCAGGTATCAGCTATCTCCCTTTCCAGGCTCATTGACATTCCTCCAGTAGTTTTAAAATGGGGATGCCAGTCACACTGAGGGTGTTCAGGAGATGAGCCTGACACTTGGCACCTTTCAGTTGCTTTCTTCCTCAGCTGGGCAGCAAAGCATGACAGGAGTCTTGTTCATCACACCTGCAAATCAGTCAACCTTACTTCGTGTCATCTGGGGGGAAGGTGCCGAACTTTGATGTCTAGGTGACTTGCTGGTTGGGCAGATGTAGTTCCTGGACCTTCTCAAGCGTGACTGCACTTTTGTGCAGCCAGCCAGTCTTGCTTCTCTAGAAAACTTTAAGAAAAGACTCTTATCCCTATGGAACTGTCGATCAACTTTGAAAGCTTTAAGCTTTTTAAAAACACACTTTGAGAATTGAGTTTGTTGCAGTAATGTCATACTAACACAATTACGTTAAAAACAAAGTACCTTCATGTGTTGCCTCCTATTTGTTTCTCGCTCTTCACTGGAAACTTCAAACATCTGTAGAAGTACAGAGAGCAGCGTAATGAGCCCCCATGGACTCCTCCGTAGCCTCTGTGATTATCAATACACAACTAGTCTGGTGTTACCTAGAATCTCTCTTTCTCCACTCATTTGATTATTTTGGAGTAAATCCTCAACATACATCATTTCATCTGTACATATTTCAGTATCCAACTCTAGATGAGCTCTTTTCTTAAACATAATTTTTATAATCCCCGCAAATAAATGAGCCACCATTACACCTAAAAATTCCTTAATAGTAAATATCCTTTGCATTTGGTTGATATATCTCTTGGATCTCTTGCAGTCTACTCTGTACTCCCTCTTTATTTAATCAAAATTAAATGAAGGGAAGGTCAGGTCAGATACCAGAAATTATCCTTCACTCTATGTGTGGAGGGGCTGAGCCTCGTGCGGGCACCTGGCTGGAATATCATAGACACCTGGCTTTTCCTCTCACTCTCTGTGTTACGTTCTTCCTTCCAGGTTCTCTGGCTTTATTCAGGGCACAGCCTTTTATCAAGGGAAATCCTCAGAGGCCAGGTGCCTTAAATTTCCTGGCATCTTCTCCCCACATGGCTGATGAGGACCCACTCCCTTGGCTCGATCCTCTTCCCACCTGGCATCCTTTCAGGAGCCCTTGGTGCACACCTGCTCAGGTTCCTCCAGGAAACATGCAGCCTCCAACCGCATCTCCTGAGAACCCCCTTTCCACAGAGAACTCTCCTGTCTCACATGGATAGTAGAGGTCCCTGAGGTACCCCCACCCAGCTTCCCTCTTCTCTCTCTGCTGATGTTCCGGTCCGAGGGAAGAGCACTTGGGGTGGAAGAAACTGCCTCCTTCCCATCTCCCCCAAGGTCTCCTTTCTCCTTCCCTGGGCCATGGCTTCTCCCTTTCCTTTTGCTCTTTCCCTTTGGTCTACAACTCGTCCAAACTTTTTTTTTTTAAAAAGATGACCAGTAAGGGGATCTTAACCCTTGACTTGGTGTTGTCAGCACCACGCTCAGCCAGTGAGCGAACCGGCCATGGTTATATGGGATCCGAACCCGGGGCCTTGGTGTTATCAGCACCGCACTCTCCCGAGTGAGCCACAGGCCAGCCCGAACTCGTCCAAATTTTTTTTTTTTTAAAGATGACCAGTAAGGGGATCTTAACCCTTGACTTGGAGTTGTCAGCACCACGCTCAGCCAGTGAGCGAACCGGCCATGGTTATATGGGATCCGAACCCGGGGCCTTGGTGTTATCAGCACCGCACTCTCCCGAGTGAGCCACAGGCCAGCCCGAACTCGTCCAAATTTTGAACAACAAAATAAACCCTCCCTGAACGCTGAGGGGTGTGCATTATTATTCCTTTTTATGGATGAGGACCCTGCGGCTTAGAGGGGAAGGAGCTGCCCAGGCTCACAACCAATGGGTCAGTGTTGGCAACAGGGTGGGAGCTCAGCTGCTGACTCCTCCATGTGCCCTTAACCTTGGGTCAGAGGCACGGGAAAGATGCAGCACTTCGTAGGAGCCCCATCCTTGGTGCAGGGTTAAGGAAGGAGTTTTGAGATGGATGTAACTGAAGTGACTGCCAGGGCAGTCATTTGAGGCTGTAAGCTGCTTAACTCTCAACTCTGTTGATATCTTAGGTACCTTCTGTCTTCCCATCTCGATTGTGAATTCTTCAGGGACAGTTGATTCATTTTTCTGTCCCTCAGAACACTTTGTACATAGTCGGTGCTTAATATAGTCTTACTTACCTAGAACTTTTTAGCTTTTAACCTCATCTTGGAAGACTTTTTAAAAACATGATGAATTTCTTTGTGTGTGTATAATGAATATTTGACATTTTTGCTTAGTTGAGGTAAAAGTGTTCATGGAAAGATTCGTATTATATTTCAATTCTACTTTTCCACAGACTTTTTGAAGTTGTATAATCATTTCAAATAGGTACTTGAGTTCATATATATTTTTATATTTCTGGAAGCAAGACCTATCACACTGTATTATATCACAATGTAGTTTATGATGCATGGCATTTTATAATTGAAGAAATATGGCATTTTAGTTATAGATGTAAAAATTTAAGTGTTTCAGGTCCTAATCTTAGCTGTCATGGGAATAATTCTGTTTTACTCATCCTCTCCTAAGTGAGAAGAAATATGGCATTTTAGTTATAGATGTAAAAATTTAAGTGTTTCAGGTCCTAATCTTAGCTATCATGGGAATAATTCTGTTTTACTCATCCTCTCCTAAGTGAGATTTTTTTTTCCTTCTAAAATTGTACAGTCTCAGCATCCTTTCTCTGATTTTCTTGCTGTGCCGCCCACCTCCTGCAAATGTAAAGAGGAATCACCAAAAAATTGGGGATTCTAGTGAGTTGGTCTAGATCAGTGCTTCTGAAATCATCTGAAAGGGACAGTCTAGTTTTTAAATATCTGTTTGGGGCTGATATACTTTTGTAAAGTGCCCTACAAATGAAATATGTGAAAAAAACACAAAATACAAGCACGTTTTAAAAAATTACATTCAACCAATATAAATTACTTTGTCAGATTGCTATAAAAGTTTCTAAATGTTTACTCTTAATTTATGTTCTTGTATTATCTTGGACCAGTCACAAAC
This sequence comes from Galeopterus variegatus, assembly GCF_000696425.1. Taxonomy (NCBI): domain Eukaryota; kingdom Metazoa; phylum Chordata; class Mammalia; order Dermoptera; family Cynocephalidae; genus Galeopterus; species Galeopterus variegatus. The sequence continues at coordinate 278,463 of NW_007727543.1, forward strand.
TGCTGCAGGCAGACCACTCTTTGGGTAGCACTGGCCTGAATAATGGGGGTTTTACTTAGCTCATCAGTTGCCATGAAATTACCTTTTTTGTTTGTCTTTTACACCAAATTAGTGCAACTTCTGATCCCTGCTGACCATTAGGAAAACACAGCTGGGAAACACCCTGAAGTCCACTGACCTGCAGAGGTCAGGCAGTAATGCCTGTGTGACTTACCTTTTAAAAAAATCAGTGCTCCATCTACAGTTTAATCAGATGTTCATTATTTTGTCCATTGAAAATCAGTAGGCAGGTGAATGGCTATTGTCATGGGTTTTGGAGAACGCCCAGCCTTTTTTTGTCTTGCAGTAGACCTGTGGATTTTTAAGTATTTTCCCAACTGCAGAGAGTGAAATTTCAGTATCCCAAGTCATAACAGTCAGACGTAATTTTTTCCTATTCTGATTGTTTGTGAGATTAAAAATACGGATTGGGAATTGTTTTTTAAATAGCACAGCAGTTAAACATTTTGACTCTCAGTCTGAAGGGGTCTATGGGGTTATTATGTGATATTTTATGCTCAGTGTAGCTGTGATTGTCTGACTGGAACACTTAAATATTTAAATCTTAATGAGAATTGGCAGGAACTATACAAAAGAATTTTTTAGAAATCCAAATGAATTTTTGCTTTAGGCTTGTGTTCAAATAATACTATTTATGGTGAGTTGACATGAAACATGTTTATGCTGTTATGAAAAGGAATTAAACTCCCGAGGAGCACTATCCTAGAAATATAATACCAAACGTAATTTTAAATCATAGCCACATAAAAAAGCTAAAGTTCATTTTAATATATTTTATTTAATACATCCTAATTACATGTCAAAATATAATATAAAAATTACTAATGAGGTATTTATTTTACGTTCTGTTTTGTACTAATTCTGAAACCTGGGTTTTTTGCACTCATTGAGCATCTTAGTTTGGATTAGCTCCATTCCAGGTGCTTAGTAGCCACATGTGGCTGGTGGCTATCATTTGGGCAGTACAGAGCTAGAAAATCAAAGTTCACTGTGAAGCAAATAATTTGCATAATTATCTGAGTCATTTTATATTTGAATTATGATTTGTTCCAAAATAATTTTTAATTGATTTCCTAGTGACTTTAGAGGGGATAGCAGTGGGCCATTGGGGAGTTGCCGCCTCCCCAGACGCCTCTGGCCAGCTATACAAGTGATTTTTTAGCAGGTGAGTCCTATGGGTAGGCTGGTCATCTCATCCAAGGGGCAGGGAGGGAACATGAGAATTGCTTTTCCTTGTTTCATAAAGGACAGAGACTAGGAGAGAGACTCAAACAGTACACTGCTCTGTATTTTTTGATTTTCATTTTAAGAGACTGGAAGAAAAAAAAGTGGAACGTATGTATCTTTGTTTTTCAAATAAAAGGGTAATACAGAGGAAACGTGTTCCTGGGGGAGACTTTGCTATTTGAATATGTGTATGTGTGCGCATGTGTATATACATATATATTTATTCATTCTCTTTTTGGCAGAGAAACACGGAGAGTGCAAAGGGGAAGTAGAAAATCCTAGCTGTACCATGAAAGCCCAAGTAGGAGATCTGGGACATCGGAGCCCCCCTGCTCTGCGCTCCAAGCAAGGTTTTGGAGTTTTTGGAGGGGAGTTCCTCCCTAGAGTCACCCAGCCAGCTTGTGTACCACCAGGAATTGTAACTTAGGCCTGCTGAGTCTGTCTTGGGTCAGCTGTGCCTTACTTACAGGGAACAGAGGAACCAGGAACAGAGAGAACAGGATGGCTGTAACTTTACTCAATAAGTATGAATTTGTTTTTCCTCCTAAGTGAAAAACACTTTATTCTGCTTTTCATGATTAAAAATACTAGTTTTAGGGCTGGCCCCGTGGCTCACTCGGCGCTGGTAGTGCTGAGGCCGCGGGTTCAGATCCTATATAGGGATGGCTGGTGCGCTCACTGGCTGAGCGCGGTGCAGACCACACCATGCAGAGGGTTGCGATCCCCTTACTGGTCAGAGGGGAAAAAAAATACTAGTTTTATAAAATATTTATATTTAAATCATATGATACCTGATATTTGCTTCAAAGTCATCTCCAGTGGGGGCTGGGGAGGAAATAAAAGTGTCTGGATGAAACTAGGTTGGCCATGGGTTGCCAATTGTTGAAGCTTAGTGATGAGTGAATAGGGGTTTCTTTATTTTGTGTGTATTTGACTTTTTAAACAAAGTTTTTAGGCATTCATATGATTCATAAAGTTGTAAAGAAAGTAAGTTCTGAAATCTCATCATCCAAAGAGAACTGCCATGAGCTGGAAAACATTATTTTAAAACCATCTACTGGACATTCCACACTGTGAAAACGCCTTGAAGAAGTACAGGAAAGATGCACATCCTGATCCTGCTCTCCAGGGATTTTCCTCTAGGTAGAGAGCCGAGAGACTGCATGTGGGGATGAAAAGAAAGTCACTACAAGGCTACTTCAAAGAGTTCAGGGAAAAATGGAATTAAAAGATAACACGAATCCTTCTGTGAACATTTTGAAGACCCCTGTATTTACCGCAGGTATGTTGTGCTCTTGCGGCCCTCATATCAGGCTGCCTTCAAAGAGTTCAGGGAAAAATGGAATTAAAAGATAACACGAATCCTTCTGTGAACATTTTAAAGACCCCTGTATTTACCGCAGGTATGTTGTGCTCTTGCGGCCCTCATATCAGGCTGCAGGGAGGCCTTCCTGTGCCTCTCATGGAGGAATGAAGCAAGCCTCCCGTGTCCACTCAGCAAAAATATTAGGGACCAAGGGTGCCCCTGGCCTTGGGTGGCCTGGTTCCAGGCTTCACTTTGGGTGCTTGAGTATACCTTGTCTGTCATAGTCTTAGAACCTTGTGTGTGGGACAGTGTTAGAAAGAATACAGCATGATATAATGAATTGCCAAATTATGCAGAGAAACAAGTCTCAGTAAAATTCAGAACAGCAAGAGTAGGGAGAACCATGGGGAAAAGAAAGCTTCTTATGAAAGGGGGGACTTGGGATGACAGGAGGGAGGAGACAAGGCTAAGGAGAATTAATTTTCGCAGTAAACTGAGAGGAGGAAGAAGTCTCAATGGCAAAAAGTATAGTTTGTTCAGAGGTGTGTTAGTTTTGAATGAAATGTACCATAGTGAAAATGCAAAGAATCATTGGCCATGTGAGAAAAGAGAAGGGGGATTTAGCATTTTGGATCATATATCAGGTGGCAATTTATGAAGGTCAGATTTTATGTGGTAAGAGCATGGATCAAAGTTGCTTTTGAAAGATGAATTTTGAGGGTTACAGTAGCTGCTAATCAGGTCCAAGCTGCAACAGGTTCTTACTTATTAAAAGTAAATGTCCCTGATTTCCAGTATCTAATTTGGGCTTGATTATTCAACTCATCCTTTACAGTGACCCCATGTTCTTGTTTGTGATATCTATCTTAGATTACCAAGGAGCTGATGAAGTTTCAGGGTGAGCTTTGATTCTTCCTTCCTGTTGCTTTTATATTGTGATATGTTGGCTCCAAAGAACCCAGGCAACCAGGCTTTGAGAGCTGGAGGACTGGGCCACGGTGGGTGTTCATAGGACCACGTTCCCTAAATAGGATGCCCCTACTTCTCCTAGCTGCAGACTGGGATATTTCATTACACATGACGGGATTTCCATTGGTATGAAAAACGAGATGACTTACTACTTGAGGAAGTCACATTCTCTCTTTGAGTCCTTCTGTTGGTTCGTTTTACTATAGAAGCAGTTCCCAAGGTACTAGTGTGGAGGAGTAGCCCTTGGGTTAAAGGTTAGGATGGCAGTGAGAATAAAAGTGGGGGAGGATACATCTTCCCAGGGTCACTTGTAGTAGCGTGGAGCCCTGCATGTGACAGCAAGCCCGTTTGACCTGAGTGCTGTGTTACATGCAGGTGATCTCCATCTGGCCAGGAGGAGCCCAGGTCCTCCACTGCTGCTTCCCAGGGCCAAGCCAACTCATGTCACTCCAACCCAACTCATGTCACTCCAACCCTCTCCCCAGGCTCTGCCACAGGAGGTCCCCTGGCTTCAGTGCCTGGATGGCACCTACAGCACCACACATACTCTCTCTTTAAAAAAATATATTTATTTTTTAATGGACTTTATTTTTTTTAAAAGCAGTTTTAGGTCCACAACAAAATTGAGTGGAAATTACAGAGATCTCCCACATGCTAACTGCACCCAAACACACACAGCCTCCCCCATTATCGACATCCTTTACTAGAATGGTACATTTGTTAAAATTGATAAACCTATATTGACATGTCATTATCACTTAAAGTTCCTGTTTTATATTAGGGTACGTTCTTGGTGTTGTACATTTAATGGGTTTTGACAAATGTACAATGACATGTACCCACCACTGTAGTATCATACAGACTGGTTTCACTGCCATAAAAATCCTCTCCCCCAAATCCTGGCAACCACTGATCTTTTTACTGCCTCCGTAGTTTTGCCTTTTCCAGATATCAAATAGTTGGAATCATACAGTGTGTAGCCTTTTCAGATTGGCTTCTTTCAGTTAGTAATACACATTTAATTTTCTCCCTATCTTTTCATGGCTTGATAGCTCATTTCTTTTCAGCACTGAATAGTGTTCCATTGTGTACATGTACCTTCTTCCTCTTTTTACTGTAACTTCTCATCCTGCCTTCTCAAAAGAACACTCCAGTAGTTGATAAATTACAAATATTTGCATGCATCAGGTTCCACTGTCAGTGCTCTGCTCTGTGTGACTTTGTGTTCTTCCACAGGGTCTGAGTTGGGATGATTGAGAATAACAACTGCCTTTCAGGGTTTAGGGATGGGGACTAGCTTATAGAGGGGAGGCTTTTTGTTCCATTCTGCAGTTGTTATGCCCCAGAAAGCTTTTGTTTGCTTTGGAGATGGGCAAGAAGGCATAAATATGAAATTGTGTATTTCCTAATTGATGACAGGCCAAAGGGGAGAGAAGCTGATTCAAAGGCACCAGGTTTGTGGCAGAAAACTGAATAATAGGCCAATTCCTGGGACAGAGAGAGGGAAAGCAAGACTTTAGCTGGGATCTTGAAATACCAGGGAGAATCAGGTTGCCCATTCTCTTTAGTGCATGTATACGTGTGTACACACACAGATGTATGCACGAACACACACATCCCTCTGACCTTGCCACTGCTGTACCCCAGCTTCTTGAGGCCCCCTGTGCTGGCCACAGTTTTTTGGAGTTATTAGTCATACAAGTTATATTTTTTTAGGGCTGGCTGGTTCGCTCAGTTGGTTACAACACAGTGTTATAACACTAATGTCAGGGGTTCGGATCCCTGTACTGGCCAGCTGTCCCCAGGCCCCCCACCCCCCATAAAGATATATCTATAGATTCTTCATTTATTGAGCACTTAATATGTGTTAGGATCTGTGCTCTGAGCTGAGAATGGAAATATGAGGGAAGCCACAGTTCTTGCCCTCTAAGAGTTCAGTCTTGTGGGAATTAGTTATTAAATAGATTATTTCAACATACTATTTAAGTGCAGAAATTAAGATGCAGCCAATGAAGCCTCCCTGGAGCAGGTGGAACTTGATGGACAGCAGATGTATGGGCTTGGGGGAGGCCGTTTTAGGCATGGGAGAGCGGGCATCCAAGGCCCTTGGGAGCAAACAGCTCAGAGAGTGCAGAGCACAAGGAGCACTGGTTCACTGGTGCTGGAGCACAGACTTCCAGGGCAGCTAGGCAGGAGGTGAGGAAGTGGGCCTTGGACAGCCTTGCAGCCTGGGAACTTGGCCTTGATTTAGTAGAGACTGAGGACCCAACCCAAATGGCTGTCCTGCTGGTTTACCCTGGTGCTGCAGGAGAGCTGGCAGGATTGCTGTAGCAGTTGGGAATATAACCCAGCCAAAGTTTGGGGACTTCCAAATAGGAACACCCTGGCCATGAACTGCTTTGTATGAGAAATTGGGAGTGGGGAAGGGTTTAATTAATTTTCTGTATGACCAAGGAGGAATTAGACATGATTTCCCTGCTCTTTCCTCCCCTGCCTCCTTTAAACAAATTTTTGTTTCACATTTTTCTAAAATGCATTGCCAGATTTTGTCATGGTGAGTTTGAGTTTAGCAAAAATGCTTACATTTTTATTTGTTAATTTGAAGGTACAGCCATATCTCAGGGTTATTTTAAACATTGTGTTCAGAATATTAAATGTAAGTTAATAGTATAGGATATTTCTTTATCTGTATTCCGTGCTCACTTGCTTTTTTCAGCAAATCAGTGATAAAAGCTTGTTTGTGTAGAGTTGCCTCCTTCTAAAAGATGAATGTGTTTCTTCCTTCTCCCAAAGGAGACTCTCTGTATAGCTCTGATTAATTGAAATTCCTAGTCATTTGAATGTTAGTTAATTAGGCACTTACTGAAAACAATTGGCTGTAATAATGTACTGAATACTGTAGTTGGTCTAGAGACAAATATTTCTTCTAACCCAGAAGTCATAAGGAAAAATATTCTCCCTTTCCCCACTTTTTGGGGAGATTGCAAAGGGTGGGAGAGTATGCTGGGAATAAAATGAGAAAAACAAAACTTCTTTGAGAAAAGAGAGAAATAAATTATTTTAGAGTGAGCATTTCAAAGTCTATTTAAAATTTTAACAACTGTAGAATGTATATTTTGGCCAATTCATAAACTGATGAGTTAACGATACATTTAAGAACAGCTTATTTATTTATTCTTAATGTTCATATAGTCAAGTATTTATGGAACATCCCCGTACCTGGCACTGTTCACAGGCTGGGGACATAGCACTGTGCCAAGTAGTCTGTTTACATGGGGTTTACATTCTAAGTTATATGTAGTGAACTGAATTATGTACCCCCAAAACTCATTGAAGCTTGAATTGTGTCCCCCAAGTTTACATATTAGAAACTTAGCCCCCACTGTGACTGTTAAGAGGGTGGGAAATCCTATTATGGTAATTGTAAGGTGGAGCCTTGAAGAGGTGATTGGGTTGTAGGACACAGCAGTAGTGAATGAATTAAAAATGGTGGTCAGGGGCATGTTTCTGAGGGTTTTAAAAGGAGAGAAGAGTCTTTCTGCTTCCATCATCTTGCCATATGAGATGCCTGGGTCACTGTCGCCACCACCAGAAAGAATTCGGACTTCCCAGCCTCAGAAACAGTAAGCAATAAATTTCCTTTTTCTTTATAGATCACCCAGTTTCAAGTATTTTCTTATAAGCAACAGATACGGGCTAATACATTATACATACTACTAAGTGATTTCTATTATAAGTGTTTTTAAAAATTTAAAAGGGGACAGTGAATTGTAGAATAAAGAACTCATGGCATCTCTGTCTTTTGTTGTGAAAAGCACATAAAGAGTGCATGAAATTAAGCAGAATAATTATAGCACTTCTCTTGCCTTCCTGTTAAACACATATTCTACGCTACTTTGCCTTGATATTGTTTACACCCTTAACTGATCATTTACAGGTGTTGTGCTTAGTCATTTAATTGTGAGTGTCGTGATGCAAAGTGAGCCTTCAACAATCATTTGCACAAAAGAACTAATTATAACATTATTTTCCAAAGTGTCATGTGGGGTCAAGACGTAGACCACAAAAGTAAAGGAATCTGTTTACAAATGAGGTTGGTGCCACTTACAATCAACATAAGCATGTAAAAGCATACAAAATGTTCTGCATTAGAGAAACTCCTTTAATTTTGTTCCATCTAGCTTTTCACACATCAATACTGAGAATCTTTTTTGCATGTGACACCTCTTACCTCCTGGTTTGTTGGGATGCTGTTTTTAGAGGAATACATGGGGCTTTCCGGAGCTTTTCTACTAGGGCCTCTCTTTTCTCTTTGCCCTGCAAAGGACAGGGTGGCATGTGATTTCTCATCTCTGTAGTCTCACACATTGATGCTGCCTGCTTGCTCTTTGATGAGTTTCCTGTGACCTTGGCCCAGCACCCAGGCTCTAGCTGGAAAGTCAGTGAGGGAATGCCATGAGCAGAGAACTGGGCATCTCTCCTTAGAGTTGATGTCTCTGACCTAGCAGAGCTGGACTATAATAATCAGTTAATTATATTATAATTATATAATAATAAGTGGGCTACACTTTGAATGAAAACGTTCTCAAGGTTTCAGCAAAAACAAATAAGACAAATCCGTATCAAGTAGTACACGTTGGAGGAAATTGGGAGAATTTTGTTTTCAAAATTTCTGCTCTTTTCTGTCCTTGGCTCTTCCCATCTCTGCGTAGAGCTACTGAGGAACCATTTGGTTTATTTCTTTGCTTTTTGGATTTTTGAATTCAAGTAATTAGTAATAACCTTGTCCAACATGAGTAATAACTTCAAGCCAAGAGTATACTTTGCTCATCTTCAGTTAAAGCTAATGTATCTTTTATGCTTTGTTTGGTCTTATGTTATAAAAGCATTTTTGTTAACTTTGGGCAGCAAAAACACTTGGGATGCTGCCCACTGGACCCATATTCTGATTTTTATGCTCGTGCAGATGGTGTTAGGGTAAAGTGTGAGTGCAGTGTTACACTGTTCCCTGCCTTTTAATAAAATCTTATGACAATGTGTTCTTGGCTGCTCGGGATCTGTAGCACAGTGAGGTTTCAGCCACATGCATCCTGCAGACTCTTCAGACTCACTTCAACTTGGACTCACATTCCTGTGGGGATTGTGCCAAGTGAAACATGGAAAACAAAAGTCCATAAAACCCTCGTGGTGAAAAAGTGCTTTGTATGGCATGGTCTCAATCAGATTACTTACTGTGTGTCTTGTTTCTTTAATGCTCTTAAGATGATCATATTAGGTGTACCAGATGCCGAACACTTACTGGGTTCCAGGCACTGTGTTAAGAACTTTACCTATACTCTCTCATTTCATCCTCACAGCATCCAAAATAGGTATTATTGTCTCTGCTCTGAGGATGCGCGACCTTGGACTTTGAGAGGTGTGTTTAAGCTTCCCTGAGCTATAGGAAGTGGTCTGGGATGCAGATGCCTTAACTCCTGCCCTAATGTCCTGCCATGGGTTG
>NW_007727543.1:287771-288710 GCF_000696425.1 Galeopterus variegatus
TGAGTTTCTATTTACTTGAAAGGATCTTATCCATGTTGAAAAATAAGAAGTTAAAAGATAGCTATATGTCTGCATGGAGACATTCTGTTTCAGCATTCTCTAGGGACCTTGTTATGATCAGGCAACGAACAACTTACCTACCATGAGATGTTCCTGTCTCTGCTCCCTCTGAGCTGAAGCTCAGGCAAGCTCAGTGACTATTGAGAATTGCTGATTATATGAAGTATATTATTTCCTTTAATCCTCACAACAGTCTTTTTGACTGTCATTATTACAGAGGAAGAAACTGAGGCACAGAGAGGTTAGGGCACACAGAGGCCAAATGACTAGTAAATGATTGAACCAGGATCAAACATCTTACTCTTGACCACTGCACCACTGCCTTCCTTAAATGCAGTGTTTTGTCTCATAAATTCTAATGTATCTCAGTCTGAAATGTGGACTTGTTTGCCACTGAGGAGGGGTCAGAACAGAGAGGCCAGCACTTGCAGGGGGTGGCCTGTGGGTTTGTCTGGGCTGTGCCCTGGAGTCACAGACATGTACTGCAAAATAAGTCTCATAATTGCTCATCTCTGAAATTGGATAGTGGTTCTGGTCTTTTGTGTACCTTCTGGGAAAGTTTTCTGGGGTAGAGGGAGCCGCCAGCAGATGAAGGGGGTTAGATTTGTACTTTACATCCAACATACCTGTAAACGTATTTGTACATCTACAAGAAATTACGGCTTTTTAGCCAGGCTTATAATTATGGCATTATGAGGATGTGTATATTACATGGAACATCTTAACCTCTAAAAATAAGGGTATGAGAACAAATTTGTTTGCCAGAGATAATGTGGATATAATAGGCCTGTTATGGGATACATTTCTGTATCTTTTAATCTCAATATAAGTTTTTTTTTCATATGTGAATACAACCCAATAAATCTGTGGAGTGGTTAA